>NC_142012.1:118417740-118660240 GCF_049901735.1 Notechis scutatus
AGATTTTGTCGAAACGTTGCCAAGATACTTCCAATTTTACGCGGGAGAAAACCCGAATAACCAAAGATCCACATACAAATACTTGCAAAAACCTCAGAAAACAATTATTGCACCTCTACAGAGAGGAAACCCACCATCTGACCAGGACTTATGAAAAACTTGAAGTCCAAAGAGCTTCCATTTTACGTGACCTTGCATTCCTATGCAACTGCCGAGATCAAAATTTAATCCCCATAAGCTTCCAATTGAAATTCCACGCCAACACAGCAGCCACCAAACGCATCCTAAAAAGAACAGAATTGGCCCTAATTAGAAATGAACTTCACACAAAAAGATTCCTCCTAGACCAAATCAACAAAGATCTCCTCACACTTCACCTCAGACTCAGCAACAAGATTCTCCCCGCACAACTTGCTGTCTGGAGAGCCGAAACACAGACCACCCTCAAGACAGACACGCATACCAACAAACTCAGAAAACTACAACAACGCCAGAAACAAACTCCTCCCCCCTCACATCCACACATGAAACAAACAGTGCACAACATCTCAGACAAGATCCTCACCGAAGCCGAAACCAATGTCCTTTCGAAAGGATTCAACTTTGCTGTCGCTCCCAAACACATCCCCACAGAAACCATTATATGCAGAGTTGAAACCAGCCTGACCAAAACCAACCCTGATGATGCTAACAGAATCAGACTCGAAATCACCAACATCCTCTGCACCAACAAACCACCCAAAAGCAACTTATCCAAAGAAGAACAAACTGCACTACTTAAACTGAAAGAAGACACCAGCATAATAATCCTACCAGCAGACAAGGGCAACGCGACAGTCATTATGAACACATCTGACTACCAAACCAAGTTAACCAACCTACTCCAAGACCCCACATACAAACCCTAAACACAGACCACACCACCTACCTAGAAAAAACCGCCAGATCCAAAATAAAAGCCTCCCCATCAGCAAAAAAATCCAGCAAAGAATCATACCCAGAGAGAAATCATCCAGATGCCCTAAGCTTTATGGTCTCCCCAAGATACAAAAAGAAGGAACCCCACTTAGACCAATAGTCAGCTCCATAGGCTTACCTCTACAAAACCTAGCCAAATTTCTTGCCAAACAACTGCAGCCCTATGCAGAATCCATCAACTCACACGTAAGAAACTCATTCCAGTTCATTGAGATCATAAAGAAACAAAACTTACAGCCCAGCGACCTACTAGTGAGCTTCGATGTCATATCCCTCTTCACCCAAGTGCCTATAAAAGAAGCCTTGACAGCCATCCAAAACAAATACAACCCCCCCAAGCACATCCTAGATCTGACCAACCACTGCCTATCCAATACATACTTCACCTACAATGGACAAAAATACAAACAAATAGAAGGAGCGCCCATGGGATCATCCCTCTCACCTGTCATCGCAAACCTCTACATGGAACACTTTGAAACACAAGCTCTAGAAAAATATGATCACAAACCCAAACTCTGGCTCAGATATGTAGATGACATCTTCATAATCTGGCCACATGGGAAAGAAAAACTGAACAACTTCCTCACACACCTCAACAGCCTACACTCCAAAATACAATTCACCATGGCAACAGAAGCTAACAATCAACTTCCCTTCCTAGATGTCTTAGTATACAAAAAATCCAATGGCTCCCTAGGACACACCATCTACCAGAAGAAAACATATACAAACCGCTATCTACACGCACTCTCACACCACCACCCAGAACATATCAATTCCATAGCCGAGACACTCATCTCCAGAACAAAATGCTTAGCCGATGAACAACACCTAAAAACCAAACTACACAATCTCACTAACGTACTAACAGCCAATGGATTCCAAAGAAAGAAGATTACCCACGTAATCCAAAAAGAAACCCCAACCAAAATCCAAGACAGAGAACAATAGAACGGCAAAGCCCTCCTCCCATATATAAAAGGCACTACAGACAAAATCAGCAAGATCCTCCAAAAACACAACATTAAAACAGCATTCTGCACAAACAGAAAAATATCCACCATCCTAAGAAACCCTAAAGACAGAATCGAGTTAGAAAACCAAGGAGTATACGAATCTGTTTGTGCCCAGGTGTTTGCCTGGCTTGTGGTGTGGAGATTTTTTTGTTTGTGAGTGCAGGCTTCCAAATGATTGACAGTCTGGTGGAATCATCTCTTCTGTTCATGCTTTCTGGTCTTTTTTCAATCTCTATGGCTTCTCTGATGATTCTGTGGCTGGGGTTTCATCTCTTCTATTCATTCCACCAGGCTGTCAATCATTTGGAAGCCTGCACTCACAAACAAAAAAATCTCCACACCACAAGCCAGGCAAACACCTGGGCACAAACAGATCCCCCCTGATACCTCCAGCTCAAAAACACCCCAACCAGGCAGTTTCCAACAAAGCATTCCAGTAGAAAGAAAAATCCTCTCCCCCCCCCATACCAAAAACAGTAGAAAGATAGGATCATGCTTGGCTAGGCACGCTTTGCAATCATGCCAATTATAACAAAACTCAGTTTAGAATGTTATCTGGGTTATAGTAATCTAAGAAACGACTATATAGCAACAAAGAGAAAACAATCAATTCTTTGACGGCAAAATCTGTGCAATTCACACATCACAAACATACACTAAATGTAAAATACTTTAGTGTATTAGCAAAACGCAAAAGCCTTTGAGACATTATCTAGCATATTTACAATATTGAGCTTCTTGATTGTTTATTTATTTGTAAAATTTGTTGACTTTCTCACTGCAGGGATACTTTGGGTGGCTTACAAAAATACGAAGGAAAAAATGAAGTATGAACAAAAAATTAAAATAGAATTTTAAAAAATGAGAATACATCAATAACAAAAAGATGGACAGGTGAAAAGCACAAAGCAAAGGGAGTGGAGTCTGCCATGAATCCAGTAGCCACCTTCAGCATGGTGTGCTCCCATTTGGTGTCCAGGCCAACCAGCAGAGCCAGGTCTTCAGGCTCTTGAAGAAGGATAGAAGGGTGGAGGCATTTCTTAACCCAAGGGCGGGTGCTGCAAGCGAGAAGCCTTTTCTTCTGGAACCCGATAGTTGGAGTTCTTTGACTGATGAGATCCAGAGAAGGCCCTCTCTGCCAGCACAAGGATGGGCTTGTCCGTGGGATGAGATAGTTCATCAAGTAGCTATTAAGAGCTTTGAAAGCCATAACCACCACCTGGGAGGCAGACTGGTAGCTCTGAAGTTTGCAGAGCAGAAATGCAATATGGGCCCCAAAATCTGCTCTAGTTGCCACACTTTGCACTAGCTGAAGCTTCTGAATCGATTCCAAGGGTAGCCCCATGTAGAGTGCATTGCAGTAGTCCAGATGATAGATATTAGAGCTTGAGTAACTGAGCACTTGATGGCTTTGTAGGAAAGAGCCAGTTCAGTCTAGTGGTTAAAGTGCCAGGTTAGAAACCAGGAAACTGATTATATTATTGTTCAAATAAAGTTGAATTAGCCATACTTGGAATGACTAATTGAACAATACGAATGCTTTGCCTCTCAAAATATACATTTATCTTAAAAAAAAAAAAAACAGAACCAAAGAAAATTATATGAGAGGCACAGCTTCAGAAATATTACAGCAATCTGATGTTTCCCAGATTTTTTTAAGACTACAGAAGAAATCCTATGCTAGCTGGAGATAATTTGTTGGGAAAATAAATGTGTGGATGGTGGGAGGTCTGATCCAATATATTTGGAAGACACTCCGTTGAGTGCCTTCCGGGAGTACTCTACCTTGCCAATTTAGTATAACAGATAGACTACAGCATGGGAGACAGTAAAAAGAAATGCACCGCCATTTAAATCTCTGCCTACTGAACACATTAGGCGGAAATATGGGCGGATTAACACAACATGCTATGGTGGTTCATATAGTCCTGCTTTGTTGACCAAGCTGTAGTGAGTAGTAAAAGCTTTGCTTTTAAAAATTACCAAGGCTACGTTCGCACAACACATCCAGCTGAAATGTAGCTGGCTTTTGATTCTGTCTTCCGGATTCCATCTGATCATCCGGGATCGCTCGCTTTGTGAACACATAATTCCTCAGCTTTCTTAAAAGATTAAAAACAAAAACAAAGAAAGGGGCTCAGCTCTGCAGGAGAAGCGAACGAAGCGGGTGGATGCTAACGTTCCGCTGGAGGAGCCAGTCCTCCCGGGGAAAACTTCAATGGGAACAACGGGAACGCCTCCAGCCGAGGAAGGGAAGAAAGACGGCGAGCGCTGAGAATCGTCGCTCCTCCCTCCGGTGTTCACGAGGTCCGAGACGTCAGTAGTGCATTGGCAGTTTCCGGAACCGCTGACATGAGAGCCCCCTTCCTGCAAAGTTATCAGGTGAGAAATTCAGAGGTTGAGGCGGGAGCGATACTGTTTTCCCAATCGGGATGGGAATCGTTCGTGAGCTGGCGAAGAAGCACACGGCGGGCTTCCTGGCAACCTGGGAATGAGGCTCGAACAATGATAAACCAGATGGGAGTGCAGGGGTTATATAAATGAAGCTAATTTGGAGCGACTGGAGCAGAATAGCTAAGATGTCAGGAATTCCCAGAAAACCGGAAGCGTTTTAATCAATTTAGTGTCTACATTTCTTCCAAGACATCCATAAATGCACACGTGTGAATAGCTTTCTCTAATTCTGTGTGTATTCATTCAAAAATAAATTTCAGAAACTTCAAGGGGGGCTTTACCTGCTTAACTAGCATTTTTGATTGAACCTATCTCATGGAAAAATGAATTTCCCAAGTACTTTGCATGTTGCTGGCCAGCTTCAGCTTCCAAAAAAGGCTTCCTTTGAATGTCAACTGTTCAAAGATGCAATTTTGATTTAGTTGAAAGAATGAACCTAGCCACTGTTGTTTACACAACTTGGATTGTGGTGAAGGCCCAGAGTACTTTCTAGGCTGAAGGAAAATTTACACTTCAAGTTGTGTTCCAGGAGGCTTGCCTCATAACTTTGTTATGTCAAAAAAGTGCTTTTTCAAGTGGCAACTGGACTTTCTGGTTTTTCTTTGAAGACGTTTTGCTACTTATCCAAGAAGCTTCTTGAAGCTCATCTTGTAAAACCACCTTTGGGACAACCATGACCTCGATGACTGAGAAACTCCATAGACATTATATCAGAAAGTTTACACATGCACACCATGGTCCAAAATTGCCAATATGTCCTTGCATCCTGACATCTGATGCAAGGAGGTAAATTGTATTTTTTTGTATCATTATGATACAGGTTTCATTATTCCCCCACCCCACTATTTTTGGCCCATGCAAAAAAACAGAACCAAGATAAATGAGTAGAAGAAACATATCTATGATTTAATCCAAATTTAATTTGGATCAGATCACTTAGATTTGATAAATATAATTCTTCATATATCTAAGCCTTCAGTTTGGTGTCAGCATTTGCAAAGATTTTGCAAAACTTTGTGGGCCTCAGGTTTGGGCAGGTTGGTGTGATATATGAACCAAGTTATGGGAAGCAGTCTTTGACATTTTTGTTAGAGTCAGGGCTAAATATGAGATGTTCTTTATCCACTACTGATTTGTTAGGAAAGTGAATCCACTGTTAAGTATAAATAATAGGTAAAAGTACCAAATATGTTGGTACCAGTACTATCAGACTAGTAACATAATAATTGAATAACAGAGTTAGAAGAGACTTTGGAGGTCTTCTAGTCGAATGCCCTGGTCAAGAAGGAAACCCTATACCATTTCAGACAAGTGGTTGTCCGATCTCTTCTTAAAAACCTCCAGTGTTGGAGCATAACTTCTGGAGGTAGGTCGTTCCACCGATTAATTCCACTATTTCACTATGTTTGAAAAAACCCAGAAATAATTAGCTTTTTATAAAAGATTTCATGTGTGTGTTATTATTGTTAGGGTTGGTCACACAGTCAGATGTTAGGATTTGGCATTTTTATCCACCTATCAAGCCTTTCCCCAAGGACCTGGGAGTGACAGATGTTGTCTGGTGGTTTTTAAAGCTAACATCACAGGATGTGAGGTGTTCCAACTAAAACTGCATTTTGCAATTGACTGATGGTGATTTTTTAGTGTCAGTGGTGTTCAGATGATGCTCCAGATGTTTTGAGATTGCACTCAAGGCACCTATTCCTTTTGGTATTATCTTTGCTTTGTTTTGCAAAAGGCATTCTACTTTATTTACAGCTCTTCATAGTTTATGATTTTCTTCAGTTCTTTCTTTTCTATTCTGCTGCCTCCAGGTATTGCCATATCCCTTTCCAGACTTTTTCTTATCAACAGTTGTTAAATCTTATTAATATTACAGGTAGTCCCTGAGTTACAACCATCTTTTAGAAGTTACAATAACAATGAAAGAAGTGACTTACGATCAGTTCTCACACTTATGACTGTTGCAGCATCCCTGCGATCACATGATCAAAATGGCAATCGACTGTATTGATGATGGTTGTAGTATCCCAGGGTCACATGATCACCATTTACAACTTTTCCAGGAGGCTTCTCACAAGCAAAGTCAATAGGGGAAACTGGATTCACTTAATGACTACTTGATTTACTTAAAGATTGCAACAAAAAAGGTAATATTATTGGGCAAGTGACTCATTTAACCACTGCATCACTTGGCAACAAAAATTCTAGTCTCAATTGTGGTCATAAGGACTACTTGTATTATATCCTACCTTTTTAAGTAAGGATATAACTCACCTATTATTATGGAAGGTTACACAGTCAGCCAGATGTTTAGACTGGATATGGCATTTTTAGCCACCTATCGAGTCCTTCCCAAGGACCTGGGATATTATTTATTATACACACAACAATGTACAGTCACAGCTGCTAGTTCTTTAGCTGGCATTTGCTTCCGTACAAATCAAGTTCTTCCTAAGAATGTAGTATTTTATAATACATTGGTTTAATATATATGTGGATCCAAGCAGCTAGCCTTTTGTAATCGACAGATGAAAATTTTGTCAATGCACAGAGTTTCTAGATGGCATATTTAATTTGTTTTTCAAACTTTGATATTTTGGGTTCTTCTTATTTTGGGTTATTCTTTGTCTTCTACTGTACTATCTGATGGTGTTGCAATAATCAGTTATACACTTTCTAGGAACAACTTGCATCCTGCGACAATACCTGTAACGCAGTCCAACAAGATTTGTCTGTTCCAAGTCCTTGGGAGAACTCAATAGGTAGATAAAAATACCAAACCCACTCTAAACATCTATCTGATTGTGATGAATATAATTAAATTTATTAACTTCCCCGCTCCAGTGGACTCTGGGTAGCATACCAAACTAGAAAATCATGAAAAACAGATAAAAACTACTAAATTCATCGGATAGCTAACACTAAAATGATATAATAAACAACAAAATAAACAAAACAAAACAGGACCTTAAACAAATAATAAACGTCACACCAAAACCATGTGAGATGGCTTGGTCTGACAAAGGGTAACTGGCCAAAAGTCACCCACCCGACTCTCAAGCCTAAGGGAGAGGTAGAACTCATAGTCTTCTGGTTTCTAGTCTAGCACTTGAAACACAACTAAAAAAATCATCTGCTCTAGCATTAATTACGTTTTCTTTTCTTCAATCCCAAACTCTAAACAAACATGACCCCGTCATGTTTAAATGACTAATTAGTCAATGCAAACCCTTAACTTTCCAATATAAAAGATAAATAGTGGGCGCCCTAAGAACAAACATTTGAAATCCAATATTTCTGACGAAATATTCATAGCTTTGGGGCTCTTCATTGGTTTTAATTGTGCTTCTGAAAGGATTATGGTAAATGACAGTTCTTTCTAAAGTACAGTTGGTATTTCTCTCATTTTATTATTTTCCATATATAACAAAGAGTTCATCTTTCTAATGGCATTTTAAATAAAATTTTGAAGCGAAAACAAGACAAGATTCAGTGACTGAAGACTTAAATAATTCTCTTGTTTTGCCGCTTACCTTTCAAGCATTAGTTTTTGGACACGAACTGGCAAATCAAAGAGAATAGGTTTTGGATGATTAATAATGTTGACATATCTTACGATTTAACTGAATGTATGATCTTGTTAACTTAATTTACTTATATTTCATATACTGCTTGATATAGAAAAGCTGTGTTGGAATTATATTCAATTAACAAACTCATGCAGCACAGTACTTCAGACACTAGACTAAAGCACCTTCCATGCGAAATTGGTGTACATATCTAGGTTTGGTGCTTCACTATTCTATTCCAATCATATTGCTTGTCTTGACAAAATCTTCAGTAGCTAAGTTGCTTATCTTTTGTTGAGGTGCTGCCTCAGAGGGGTCTATGACAACTCCACAGCCAACTCACCATGGCCAACTCATCACAGTCAACTTGTCTTAGCAAACTTGCCTCAGGACAGCTCGCCACAGCCAATTCGCTGTGGGACAATTTGCTGCAGGACAAGAGTTACACTAATAGCAAGAAATGATGGAATAGAATCATTAAAGAAAGGATGCAAAAGGAAGGACAGAATGAAATGTGAATGACAAAAAATAACATGAATTTTATTTTAAATAAAATTAAATTGTATTTGTTAAATTGGCCCGTGTCGAGTTAGCAGTGGTGAATTATCCCTCAGCAAGTTAGCCATGGTGAGTTGGCCATGGCAAGTTGGCTGTAGCGAGTTGGCTCTGGTAAATTATCCCATTCCAGCCTCAGAGGCACCACTGCAAATCCATAATTGCCACATTTTCTCTGAGGTTTTAAGGTCAGTGGTTTTCCATTGGTGGAAGCTCTTCTTTCTTCAAAGCAAAGTGCCATTTACTTTGTCACTATCACTTTTTAATTCAGAAGCAATTGGAGTCCCCCCCGCCCACTTTGGCTTCACTGTGAAAACTTTTTATTTCACTACAAAAGTGAGCAAGGATATAATAAAAATAGAGATGAAATAAGGTGGTGGCTGGAATGACAAGTATCCTCCAGTGCCCTCTCTTCCCTTTAATCTACTGGTGACCTTTTTATCATCTTCTTCCTCATTATCCCCCTTCCAAGGGGAGCAAAGCGGACACTCACAAAGAAATATGAAATTATTGTGTAGGAAGTGCTCAAATTAAGGAAACTTCTCAGGAGGCTGCAAGTATTAGGTGGTAGGTTGTGCCAAATTCCTTGGGGAGATGACGGATTGAGCTGCAATAAAGAAAGCAGGGGTTGTACTAGAAGGGGAAAAAAAGAATGTTCCTGTCTCATATAGTTGCAGTAGCAATGAGAGGCATGAGTTCAAGTGGGAGCCCTGGAAAAAAAATACTCCTTTTATGGAATTCCTCCTACTAGTTAGTAGCATATCAAGGGCATTAAGTGGTACTTGTTCCTGGAACAAAAGTTAATGAATAAGTACTTTTCTTTATCTTTTTTTCTACTTCTGAATAGCTCACAGTGTCTTCCTATAGAATACACATGGTTCTTTCAAATTTGTTTTCTTTTTTTCTATATGAGTTTTAGGCTTTTGGCATGCTACCCTTCTGATTTGTTAGTTGGAATTATGACAAATTGATCCAAGTTGACCCGAGGCTGGTGTATATGCCTATAGCTTCGGGCAACTGAGTGGAGTTCATATGGTTATTGTGTTCTGAACAATCTAATCCTGTGAAATATGTTAAGAGTTTGACATGAGCTTGGGATTTCTGGCTGAATAATCTAGACTGAAGTCCAACCTACTCCTCCTCTCCCTCCCAATGTCACGCTGCCTTCTGTTCTGCTATTGTGAACTGGTACAGTCTATTTTTGCAACAGTCATTATCTGCAATTATCCATTATGAAAAGAAAGAGGTTATTGTGGCCAAAGTCTGCTTACCTTTGAAGTTTTGCCCTTTGCTTTGTCAGGCATTGCTGAGTTAATGAAGAGCAAGAACAGAACACAGAAGTGATTTCACTATCCAAGGCTGGGAAATTTGGGTTTTGGAAGGATAACTACCTGGGACAGGTAAAATATGGACCATATAGATGATGTTGTATAATGCTTTCCAAGGTTTATTTTATAGAGACACAAATTCTTAATTTCATTTTTGTTTGACTTTATTGTTTGTGTTATTGCTTGTTACTTTAATATCAAATGTACTGCCTGCAATGTGTATAGTATGAAATGAGGAGATCATCTGTATTCTTCAGAATATAGCAGTTTGGTTTAGAGACTCACCCCAAAGAAGTGGAAAGGGAGTAAAAAGGACAGCCCTTTTGAAGTTTAATAGTATTATGGCAGAGGCCTTGGAGATACATCGTTTGAAATCAATGTGATCCTTTAAAGATGCAGATTAGGTAGTAGCTGCATGACATAAAAGAAAGTTAAGTTCTTCCCTTCCCCTTCCTTCCCTCCCTCCCTCCCTCCCTCCCTTCCTTCCTTCCTTCCCAAAATGGAACTAACTATCTATTGGAAACATTGTGCTTGTTTCATTTGGCAGAAAAATGAGAGAATGCCTTACAAGCCCAAGGAATATAAACAGGAACAGGAATAAATTTTTGAAGATGTAAAATAATATTAAATAACTAAGTAAGTAACGAAGGAAGGAAGGAAGGAAAGAAGCTGTGGTTTTCTTTCTTTTATGTCATGCACCTATTTCATATAAATAGGAATCTAGGAGTAGAATGGTTATAAAGTGTGGTTCTAAAGTAAACTAATTTGAGAAAAAAGAATATATAATTAGAAGGAAAACTGGTTAGAATTATACTAGGTATCTGAAGGCTACTGAAACATTAGTCTTATTTCTAGCTTATTTGCTTTCATATTTTTCACAACGTTACTAAATTAAAGTATTATTCTAAGATGGGGATTAGATTCTCATATCAGCAAAATCTAGTAGCTCAATTTTTAAATTGTATTTCAGTCATTATTGTCAGTGTGTTACAAAAAGCTTGGTTACAGTGTAGTAGATGCCATGTTTCAAATTGATTCTTGCCTGCTAGTGGCAGTTTCTGCTTCATTAGTTGATCAGTGGCCGTGGTACATATTGGAGTGGGGATATGCAATCAGATTTATCAACAGTGAACTTTCTGTCGAACAGCAATTACTTCAGTTGATCTAATGTGTGTTGAGGTACCATAACTTCTGTAGGGATAACAAATATAATCCTGAAAGAGAATGCAGGAAAAAAGGATTTATGGTGGTTACCAGTGAATTTGGAAAAACTTGATGAAAATGCAAGATGCTAACTCAGACTTTTCTACCTTCCTTTACCAAAGAAGAATGAATTTTGTCTGGCAGTTTCTTTTTTGCATTATTAGTGTAACACACTCTCACAATTTGCAAACCTACTTTACCACATCATAGTTCTCCAAGGGATAGAAATATTGTCTTATAATTACCTTGATTTGATAAAAAAATGGTTGAATTAGGAAAAACGCCTTCTAGTTAATGCACCATGCTAAGTGAAACACAGTGACTTTGAAGAAGTTTATTCAGCAACAATTAGTGTGTGAGTACTTTGCTGTATATGTCAGATTTCCCTGTCTTCTGCTTTTTGAATGAGTATCAAGCACCTGCCAAATTAATTGTTCAGATACAATCCTCAGTTAATCTTAAAATATGTCAATAGCATTTAATGTAGCAAACATTTGATTTGATTGTCCAGTGAAATCTATGCCATTTAGGAAATAGAGTCATTTGAGAATGCACAGCTGATGTTAGAGCCTCCAAATATATAATTATCTGCCAGAATTGTGTGAGGACAAAGCAGAACATTAATTAAAGTAGTCTTATAAGGAACAATTTTCCAGCATTGTTGATCAGTTGAAGGCTGAAAATACCGTGCACCATACTCTTATATGCAACATAGCCATATGGTGAAAAGAATGATGGTCACATAAGGCTTGTTTGAACAAAAGGTATACCTGATGCCTGAAAAGTCTGAAAAAAAATCATTTCAAAGAGCTAGTTCTTAACTCTTGTTTTGTCTGTGAGAAAACAGAGATGGCAAGCGATAATGCAACTTCATTGTTTTTTCTGTTTTATTTTTTCCCTCTAGGATTAGGTCTCAAATATCTAGATGGGGTTATGGGAAATAGTTTATTGTAAAACTCTGTAATATAAAGTACTAAGTAGGATTGTGTGGTATAATATTAGGTGCATATAATATGGAGTGTATCATTTCAGTGCTGCCTATGAATGACGTACTGCTATGTCCAAAATAATGGTCAGCTGGCCTGCCTGCCTATCTATGTATCTTCCTATCTGCCTGCCTCCCTTCTTGTCTGCTTGCTGTCTAAGACAGACTGTTGTCTGTCTATCTACCTACCATTTGCCCATTCAAGATTGGAACTACTGATCAGCTCCAGGACTAGTGTATGCCAGAGGGTCAATAATTTTTTGAGGTACATTAGTCTAAGAAATCAGTCTAAGAATCTATCCCAAGATTACCTGCTAAATTTTGAATGCAGATTGAAACTTGAGTCTCCCTGGTTCTTGTCCAGCACATTAACTACTAATATATGCTTCCTTGAATTTGGACAAAATTGTGTAACGTAATATGGCTAACATTACTAGATTCAAACTTTCAGAACAAACAAGTATTCACCCTTACTATAGAAAACAATCCTTGAACAATTGTAGAGCCTGCAATTTATTCATGGCAAGGAAATGTAGTAACATGGAAGAGGTGATGGTTCTCAGAACTTTCCCTACGACTGAAAACAGCAGCAGCTTGTGAATTATTTCCTTCCTGTTCTGTGTCCTTGCCCTTCTCTTATGTCTCAAAGCACCTGCTGCTTTTAAATTCCAAATGTTTCCTTATATACAGCTTCTTCCAGGCTGCCCTCTTTCAATTATCCACTGCCAAATAATTCAAGATGATTAACGTAAGATCTGTGAGAGTTTATCAAGGAAGTAATTGTGCAACCAGCTTTGATCCATGATGAACCACTCCAGTGTTTCTGTGACTGGGCATTTAGTGGAAGACTAAAACTCAAAGAATTCTACTAATTGTAGAAGGCTGATGGCCTTTTCTATTGTTCCCCAAATATATAGAATGTGTTTCTAAGAGCTCTCTTTCTCTCTTGTCCACTAGTCTTTTCATAGAGAGTTTGGTTTAGTGGTTAAGACACCACTCTATAAACTGGGAAACTCTGAGTTCTAATCTTTTCTTAGACGCAAAGCCAGATGAGTAACTTTGGGCCAGTCATCCTCCCTCAGCCCCATGAAAAAGGCAATGCCAAACTACTTCTGAAATCTTGCCAGGAAAACTGCAGGGACTTTTCAAAACAGCTGGCACCTGGAGTCAAGGTTGACACAAAGGCATGTGTGCACGCACAAAGTATTTTCAAAGGCAAGTCAAGATTACAATGAATGGTAATTCAATAGGCTGCTATTTCAACAGATCTGCACTGTGCAAGGTTGGGAAAGGCTATAAATATAGATTCAAGTGATATCAATTGAAAAATTCTACTTGATAATTTTCTGGAATTTTAAACCTTCAGTACAAAATCAACAGGGCTCTTAACTTGTTGTTTTTCTAATAGGACCATGCTTCCGAAAATGACTACAGAACTGCTGAAGCAGCTTCGGCAAGTGATGAAAAATTCCAAATATGTTTCTGAACCCATTCAAGCCTACATTGTGCCCTCAGGAGATGCTCATCAGGTATTGGATTGTCTTCTGCTTGAGAACTGCCATTCAGAAAAACAAAACAAAACACTAAAGTAATCCAGACAATAGAAAAAACTGTTGCTGTTTCACCAAATAGACTGCAACAAACAGAGTTTCCAATTGTAATTTGTGCTGTGATATCGGTGATCATCAACAAGATATAATTTCAGTGAGGCAGTCTTTTGATAAAAACTTTTCAATTTGAAGCTTACTTGGCATTGTCAAGTATCACATAATTGGTATTCAAGCTTTTAGAGGCTTGCATACAGTTACATAGTTCTTGTAGACAAACACTTCTTCAATGGAAAGCAAAGTGCAGTAGGGTGGATCTGGTTTATGGTTATCATGGCAGCAATGAACCCTGGGGCCACTCCAGATCCCTTGTCAAGGGAAAGGTTTCCCAGGACTAGCAACCTAAGAAACTCTACATCTTAATCCCTGTTAGTAGAAATAACTTTTTAAAAATGATATAAATATGTTTTAGATCATCATAGTTAAGATTAATTACCATATAAGTATCAATTGTAATGCTACTTAATTGACATTGAAAGAAGAAGGAAAGCTTGAGATAGATCCACTGTATTCTTTTTGGTATTCTTAACGATACAAAGACATCTGATAATATCTTTCTCTGCGTATTTCAAGACTGAAAGAAAAACAGCAGGAAAGCAAGGCTAATTTATATGTAGTTTCTATTACTTTGCATCCCTTTGATCATCATTGGTTTTGCTTTTTATTTTATCTTCCTTAGAGTGAATACATTGCACCTTGTGACTGCCGTAGGGAATTCATTTGTGGATTTAATGGTTCTGCAGGTAAGTTTCTAGAATTGTGTCCAGCCTATTAAAGTTGGTATCTCTGTAGCATCCAATGCCAAATCTCTCTTTCTATGAATGGGGCCTTTAATGGGGCCCTTTGTTTTTCTCACTAAATTATAGAGACAAGCTAAACTCCTGTATTTTTCTTTTCTTTCCTTTGTCTGCTTTTACATATAGATGTTCAGACAGACACCTGTAGAATACGGTCCCCAAAATATCACTTGGAATTAAAAAAAGAACATGCATCCCAGATAAAATGACTAAAAAGAAAAAAAATCAAAAGTTAATATGCTCTCTGCATAAACTGTTCTATACTCAATGGAATAGAATAAAATACATAAATGGTATTTATGCTGCCACTGGTATGCACTGAGGTATTATTTAGTTATGTGTGGAATGATATAGATACATCAGATGCATTAAATGGACATTCTAGTCATCTGTTTTTAACATTTGGCAATCCCTGTCCTCACTGGGAAAATGTTGTTGTCCATCAAATCTGATAGTTTCTTTATTTTTTATTTTATTTTTAATACAATAAAACATCAGCTGATCATAGAGAATTATCCATACAAGTTGACTATTTAAAGTTCTTTCAGAGACTTTGATGTATTAATTCCACGTTCAGTGATTAAGAGAACATTCTTGAATACCACATGTGAACTTCCTGCTTGAAGAATATGATGATATATTGCTACTTTTCAACATTTTTGTGGACCACATATAATAGATAATCTGTTAAGGCCATGGGCCAATGATGAACAGGCTGTAGACAAGACCAAGCTGAAAGATGGGGAGTTTATTCACTTCTGACTTTTCACGATGGACATCCTATAAATAGGATTGTCTGTAGGACCACCTATTTTCTTTGTTTCTACCCACGCACAAAATCATTTCTTTTTTCTTTTTGATTCCTAATAGAAAACATGTAACTAGAAAAGAAACAGATCACATTTTCTAATCTTTCCAGACCACTCTTTTTTTCCATGTCACTTCTGGACTTTAGATTGTGCACCCATTGCATATCTGGATAGATTACACTCAAATCTTTCAGGCCACATTCATATGCATCCCCAACAATCCTGCTTTCTTTTTTTCTTGTGTTCAAATAAAATTCTATGTATATCTATTCAAAGTAATCCCTAACTGAGATTACTTCTAAATAAAAGTGAATGAGATTGTGCAGTTCTATCCATGTCTATCCAGAATGGGTAAGTACACATCAGACTGCAGCCTTAGAAATAGTTAGAGACTTTCCTTCCCCCTTTCCCCTGCGTATATTGGGGACGTGAAATTACAACACTATTGATAATCATTTGTATGTATGTATGACTAGCTCATTTCTGAAGAACTGTTTGGTTTTGCAGTTTACATGCTGGGCAGAAAAAGATTTGAAAGGTTTGAATTGTTGCTTCCCCTTTCAGTGTACACACCAGCTGGACTGGTGATGTAATATCAGAGTAGTAATGAGCTTTTGCTGACCCTTAGATGACTCTCCAAAAAAACAAAAATCCTGTTAGCTATTTCATAGAGTACTTGCAGCTTTCCTTTTTCTCTGTCCAAGGCCTATGAAAATAGGATACTTGTACTCAGGGATTTGCAGTAAACAATATCAGTTAGCCAAGTTTAGTTTCCCTAAAGAACATTTTCTGCATCTGAAATCACTGAGCATTGAACACTAATTCTCCCTCCCTCCCTCTGTCTCCCTCCCTCCCTCTGTCTCCCTCTCTCCCTCCCTCCCTCTATTTGTGTGCATGTGTGTGTAAGAGAGTGAGTCTTGCATCAGAACAGCATGTTCTGTTTAGCAACATTTCCTGTGGCTTCAAGCATTGCACTGTAGTCTTAAGATCTGGGTTTAGTTTCAAGCTGTGCCACTGATTAACATGCAGTGCTAACGTTGTCAAGTCACCTTTTCTATGGCTTTCCGTTTGCCTGCTAAGCAAAATAAGATCAACAAATTAACAAGTCAGTATATATAGCTCTGGTGGACCTCTATAATTATAAGAAAGCAAATCATCCAATAGATTCCCCACCCTTTAATCATAGAGGAAATTGCCTCTCACAATGCTCCAATTGGCATTTTCCCTTACTTGCTGAAGTGACATATTTTAATGGTTTGATCTCCAGTGACCATTCAGATACATTTAATTATCTTTTATTTCCAGCCTTTTCTTCTGCCTTGACACAAAGAACTTTGGTTTACAGGATCAGCATTTCTTTTTCATATACCTAACGTTCCATTGATTTACCAAAAAATGATTTCTTTTTTAATACCAAAGGACATTCATTATTAGTGTCATCAGTGGTTTGGCTTAGCAGGCAAAGAGAAGTTTTTTCAGCGAGAACTCCAAAACTCCATCTGGCCTTGAGATGTTAACATCTGATTAATATTTTCTTTTCTTGGATTTATTAACTGAGACCAATGTCTGCCAGTGTCTCTGTAGTTTCAGTTCTGCTGTCTTTTCTTCTTTCTGACAGGAACTGCCATTATAACAGAGCAACATGCCGCTATGTGGACAGATGGACGCTATTTCCTTCAGGGATCTCAACAAATGGATTCTAACTGGATACTCATGAAGATGGGTATGTGTGAACCCAAACTAAGGTTTTATTTCATCTTACCCAGAAAAATTATTTTAGCTAAGTAGTGGCCAACAGGGTCATGTTGAGAAACCTCTATTGGCATGCCATCAAACTAATCTGTAATATACAAAAGGGAATAATTATTAAGGATAGAACACATTCTATTTAAGTCATAAAATTCATGTAAGTGAAATTAGACTTTTTTAGTTCTACCTGCTTTTTGTAAAGTTATTCTCTGACATGCTACAACAATGAAGGCCTTAAGCCTAATCTCATGAATACCTGCTTTGTCTGAAACAGTACTATACATTATATAAACATAAGTTATTTAATTAACGAGTTGCATTTGTTGTTAGTTGACACCGTGTAATTCTTGATTTTGCCATGCTGAGTAGCCTGCAGGCAGAAATCAGAATAAAGTAAGTAAAATTAATATTCATCATCATACTATTTTAAACAGAATGTTGACACTGCTAGTTCATGTGAATGTTACAGAAATAGGGCTTGCGTTTTACTTTCTCAGACTTCTTTTGCCCATCCAAGAGAATGCAATGATTTCCATGTAGGAAGCAAGGTGATTATCCTATCCAGTTCATCTTCTTTTGAACTGGTCTTGCTTTAACGTTTGCACTCTTGTCTCTTGGGGTTTCCTTTCCTTAGGATTGAAAGACACTCCTACTCAAGAGGACTGGCTTGTAAGCGTGCTACCTCAAGGTTCCAAAGTTGGAGTGGATCCTTCTATTATTCCTGCTGGTGAGTTGGACCCAGTGCTTTCAACTTAGTGTAAAGGATTAAATTTTCCCACCTTACCCTGATCTACTATTCACCAATCAACGTTGTTCAGTGTGCAGTTAGTAATATAGTAATAGAAATACAACATAGACTTATATACTGTTTCACAGTGCTTTACAGCACTCTCTAAGTGGTTTACAGAGTCAGCATATTGCCCCCAACAATCTGGGCACTCTATAAAGTATTACTAACTTTTCTTTTGGATGATGGATAGCAAAGCACAGTTAACTGGCAGGATGGGGGTCTGCAGCATGCCCTATCTGCTGAAGGAAGTAGGGTGGACCAATCCCATTGGTTTGAGATGGTTCCTCAGGTAGCCTGGTTTTATGCCATGGAGGGCTTTACAGGTGATAACTGATACCTTGAATTGGACCCAAAAGAAAACTAGCAACCAATGCAGTTTGCGCAACAGTAGTGTTACATGGAAATTATGTATATGCATATCAGGAATGCATTATATGTAACACATTGTTTCTCTCTGCATCTTTCAGACCAGTGGAAGAGAATGAACAAAGTTCTGAAATGTGCTGGCCATGTTCTTGTGCCAGTCAAAGCTAATTTGATTGATGCCATATGGGCAGATCGGCCACCACGACCTTGTAAGCCTTTGATGACGCTAGATCTTAGCTTCACAGGTAAGAGGAATCCAAACATGTTTGTGGATACAGCACTGAACATGGTTTTCCAACATGAAACCTTCCAAATTTTCTGATTTTTATTTTAGCCAACATCTTGGCAGGCAACAGGTCAGCAGGCTCCTTTTTAAATTCTATCTTGACCAAAGGCACAGGAAATGGAATGGGGCAGCATGAGATTTCAAAACCACTATTGTGACTTTAATATTTGCTAACTCATAGAAATAGGTCTGAAATAGAGTTAATGCTGCCCATTTGCAGCAAGAAGTTGTTCGTTGTGCACATGTCTAAATTCCAGCTTCATGAAGTTCTAACTTCAATTGTCTGTTGCAGGGATCAGTTGGAGAGAAAAGATTACAGCTCTGCGGGGCAAAATGACTGAGAGGAAGGCTCTCTGGTTTGTTGTGACAGCTTTGGATGATGTGGCTTGTGAGTATCAGTGTGAGCCATTCAACATTATTTTATTGCTTTAGTGAGTGATTTCTGGGTATTGGCAGTGAAAATATGTCCAGCAATATGTCCGGACTATTACTCCCTTTTTTTCTTATGCCATGGCTTGCCTAATCGCAGCTTGTTGAAAAAAACCCATAATAGGCTGGACTTATAAAATACAGTGAGTCTAAAGCCAAGCTTTATAAATCACACAGCTGACTTTTCATAACATCATCATCCCAGATCTAAAGAACCACACTGTGATTTAGTGCAGTATGAAAATCTAGCTGTTCAGTAGCAGTCCTTTTGAAATGCAGAGATCAGAGGAATTGGTTGATCAATACCATTAACAATGAATAAAAGGAGGCTGGTAGTTCCCAGTAATGTTAAGCAACTCAGCAGAAGGTGAGCCCTAGCTCTTGAAGATAATGGGTACTTTCTTGGAGCTGCCACTCTTCCAAGACTCTAGAGTCATGCATAGTGCTAACTGCAAAGCTGCTTGTCTGCCTAAACCAAATCTTCAGTGACTTTTCTAGGGCTAAAGCTGTGGTCAGGCTTTGGGTGGGCTGCTATAAATCAGGATCCAGAACGAAGGCCAGGTCAAAACTAAATTTGTTGTCTTTTGATTCTAAATGTTTGGTTTTCTGTACCAAACACAACTTTGAAAGAAGGAGTGCAGCCTAACAGTGCCATCTTGTGGCAGAAGCCCTGAAAGAATCCAGAAATTTTATCTGGATCAGGATGTTGGTTAAAAGGTTGGTTGAATGTTAATCAAGGCTATAACATTGTCTTTTTATTGTGATACAGGGCTGTTTAATCTTAGAGGGTCTGATGTGGAATACAATCCAGTATTCTTTGCTTATGCTATCATAGGGATAGACACTATCAGGTAAGAAGAACTTACTAGTAAGAATTTTCGTACTAGTTTTACTAATACTGGGCCATATTTTTAATGTACATAAAATCTTTAAAAATAAAGTATTTGTATTAAGTATATGTATTTCCAAATCAGCATTAATGGCTGTAATATATGATGCGTTAAAAGCCCATGAAGCAATTTTATTTTATTTTTTGAAGCTCTTGATTGATTTCCTGTGATAATTTCTGCTTCATGTTTGTCTTAGATTTCATTAACGGTAACATTATGAGCCATGGTGGTGCAGTGGTTAGAATGCAGGGAAACTCTGCCCAGTGCCAGGAGTTTGATCCTAACTGGCTCAAGGTTGACTCAGCCTTCCATCCTTCTGAGGTTGATGAAATGAGGACCCATATTGTTGGGGAAAATATGCTGACACTGTAAACCACTTAGAGAGGGCTGTAAAACATTCTGAAATGGTATATAAGTCTAAGTGCTGTTGCTATTATCCAGCAACTGATAGATTTCATCACTTTTTAGTCATACATTGTTTATGTAGAAACATTGTATTAAAATTACCAGATGGCATTATATTGTTATTTGAGTTTAAAAAGTGCTTTAGGGAGAATTGAACAGAATGTTATGTATTGTATCAGAGTTTGAATAACAGTAAACTGTACCCTGAATAGAATCTGATTTAGATATCATCCCTATGTAATATTGCTTAAATTTACTTTTCTGAGAAGTATTATCTTAAAGACATTGTAGTAATTTATCAATAAATGATATCAAGCTCTTTAAATCTTTCCCAGTTACCCTACATACTGTAAATGTAAAAACACAGTTGTCTCCCCTTTATTAAAGGTGCAGGTTATCCCAGAAAGGTCATCTTTTGCTTTTTTCCCCACTCTTCTCTTTTAGGTTGTTTATTGATGGCAATCGCTTAGTAGACACACATGTGAGAGAGCATCTGTTTCTGGATTCTGCTCAGGACCCCGAATTGCACATTCAAGTGCTGCCATACGATTCCATCCTAAATGTTATGAAATCAATTTGTGAGACTCTGTCTCCACATGAGAAAATTTGGCTCAGTGATAAAGCCAGCTATGCTCTAATTCAGGCCATCCCCAAGGTGTGTACATGCTAACAGGCAATTTATGTCTGAAGCCAAGATCTTGGAAGCTGCTAATGCTTTCTGGATGGATGAAATGACTAGTATGTTAAAAGAATTTATTCAAGAAGTGTGTTGGATTAGAAAAAAAACAGGTAGATGCATCTGAGGGAGAGGGAGGGAGGGAGAGAGAGAGAGAGAGACATACATACATTCATACAGACAGCGAGAGAGAATGAGAGAGACAGAGAGAAAGAGAGAGGCACAGAGAGAGTCTTGGATCAGGCTGTAGAAATCAAATATTTATTTTACAATTCTGATAAGAAGGAAACTCAGCAGTCTAAAATTGCATTTGTATGTTTTTGTTGCCATATCTTACCACTGACTCATTTTCAGTTTACAATGAGTCTTCCAAAACCCTTTTTACAAATACACTAATCAAGTTCCGTATTCTTGGTGCACTTGATTTCTTAAATCAGGACTTTTGCATTTGTCTCGCTTAAATGTCTTTTTCTTAACTTCAGCCCTTTTCTTTAATCTATGAAGATCATTTTGATTTCCCTCATCTGTTTTACCCAACTGTTATCATCTGCAGATAGAAGAAGCATCCCCTCCACTTTTTCATTAAGTCACTAATACAAAAAATGTTATGTGATCAAGGTGTGAACCTGTTTATTCTTAATTTCAATCCTTACAGTTAATTAAGTGACACATTTAACTAGTTTGCTAATCAGAACATCATGGACAACTGTATTTAATGCCTTCCTGAAATGAATTTATATTTAGATGTTCAACAAAGTTGCCTTACTTTTTGAAGAAAAGAATGAGATAAGACTGATCTGGTAGTCTTCCTTGATTAATCCATGCTGGTGTACCTTAGAGTTTCCTTTTCCCCTCATTGAATATAGGGACAAAATTTGTTTTCTTCTAGTTGCCACCCAGTTATCTAGTATTCTCTGCAGATGATACATAAAGGTTTGGCAAGGCCATTAGGAAATTTCTTCAGCAATCTATTATGCAGTTTTTCTGACCTAGGGGATTTAAATTTTTGGTTAAATATTTATTCCCAGATTATGTCCCTCAATTTCAAGCCTTAATATTGCTGCTTATTCTGCTGTTTACAATATTGCTGCTTATTCTGCTGTCTCTCACACATGGGAGAAAAATGAGCCAAAATACTTTAATAGCTCCATCTTTTGTTTCTTATCTTTTAGCATTTTAATGCTCTGAGTTCTGGTCAAGAAGGATTTGCAAAACAGATAGAGTCTGGGAATGAATAAATTACCAGATTATGATCCAAGCACATATATGATATTGAAGAAAATGTAGCTTATTGCAGTGACCATGCCATGCCACACCTGAACCATTAAGTACTTAGAGGCCTGATCAAACTCTGCTTTTTTTCGTTTTGTCCATGTTTCAGGATCACCGCTACCTCACCCCCTACACTCCCATCTGCATAGCAAAAGCTGTAAAGAATATGACGGAAGCTGAAGGCATGAGGAAAGCTCATGTAAGTGATATTCCCAATTTCCTAAAGCAACATCCTTCTGTGCAAAAAGCTGAAATAATGAGAAGAATTGCTTTCATTGCAATTGACTGCTGAAACATATATGTTAACCACTGGATCGATTCTTCCAAATTCTTCTACGCTTTTAACTGTTTTGTTTCTTCTTTTAATGACAGATTAAAGATGCTGTTGCATTGTGTGAACTATTTAATTGGCTGGAGAAGGAGGTACAGTTTTACGGACTTTTGTTATGAGAGGGGCATTACTTGGAGTGAACACTTAAATGAATAGCATAACAGCATCATGGATCTAGGAAAAATATAGCCAACCTTGAACTATGCAGGCCTTTCGTGTAATATGAGTCCAGAATGGCCATCAAATTATGGGCCTTCATTCTCTGGGGGAGCACAACCTATTATCCTGCAATCAGTAAGCTTCTTAATAAGTAGCCATTCTGTCTTGTTTGGGTTGAGGCTGTGCCTGTTTCTTCCCATTCATATCCTGAAGGTCTTCAGGCATTGTGTGTTCTGTCATCTTCCACTTGGCACAGAGTGAAGGTACTGGGTATCACCTGCAAATTGATGCTACCTCACTCTTAACTGCTGGGTGACACTTCTAGTCTTTATATCCAGCTATGTAGATGTTAAGAGTTGAGAAAATACCAAAGTCTGGTAACCATGGCATGTTAGAAAAAATGTAGGTATGCACAGAAACAGAAGTTAGAACATTTAAAATGATAAGAGAAGGATTAATTTTACTATGAGAGTATATTTTGATATGTTAATTATTCATATGATTTAGTACTGACAAGTATTAATGTTATGTTGTGAAAATACTATTATATGATTACTGCTAATGAACATTGTTACTGTTATGATGATGACTATTGCTCAAATTGATTGTGACTGGAAAATACTCTGTTCATATAGACATTGAAACTGTTGCTCTTTCTTTATATAGTAAAAATAAAAATAAAATTCTAAAAAAAAAGGAAAAAAATTAGGTATGCAGAAAATTTTTAAAAAGTATGATTGAGGATATGCTATTTTATTGATTTAATACAAATTTGTCTGATGCTTGCCAGGTTCCCAAAGGCAACATTACGGAAATCATAGCATCAGATAAAGCAGAGGAATTTCGTAGGTAAGAAAAAAGAGTAACGTGGGATGTCATGGGTTCAGCAAACTGTAGAGATGGCAGGGACTGTTAGATGATTTCACTTGCTAAAAATGAAAACATTTGCATATGCCAAAAAATGCAAGTGTTCTTTTAAAAATAAGTCATGAAATCTCTTAAGCTTTCATGTGAGAGCAGATATATTGTACCATTTGGTGGTCTTTCAAAATTTTAGCCATTTTTATTTTAGAAATTACAGTGTTTTGAGGATTGTAAACTCAACTCTACTTTTAAGACAAAATTAATAAACTTGGATATATAACCTATTCTGAAGCACTCCAGCTAACACTTAAATGTTGTTAGTGGAGGGAGACCCTAAAGGGACCATTAGTCTAGCACCTAATTCCCCTTCCCTTTCAGTTTTCCACACTTTGGTTGATTTCCTACCTATCATTAATCTAGAGCAGTGGTTCTCAAACTTTTCTTCACCATGGATCCGCTTTAAATACCTTTTGTGGCCACAGACCCCAAGGCTTAACTCAAGATTTAAATCATAACATTTCTTCAATCCTTTGCAGACCGTCTGTGAAGACATCATAGTCCCTCCCAGGGATTCATGGACCACAGGTTGAGAACCATTGTTCTAGAATAAACTGAACAAGTCCTGGCTTGCATAACTAAGTGGTTCAGTTCCACATCTCCAAGATTCCACATCACTTCACTGAACTGGAGCAGTGAAAGATGAAGACTTTGGTTGGCCTTTGTTTCTTAGTATTCAGAGTTGCGTACCTTCTCCCTATAATAGTCCTTAGCATTTCAAATCTCACCCAGCTAAGTGGGAATGACAAAAGAGCAAAAAAGAATAGGCAAATAGAGTGCAGAAGAGGCAGTTGAAGGAAATATGGCTAGGAAGAATCAGCCTTTTCCAGTGATTTGGTTTTTCTTAATGAAATGTATGTCTTTTTCAGGCAGCAAGAGAACTTTGTTGACTTGAGCTTTGCTACCATTTCAAGTACAGGCCCAAATGGTGCTATCATTCACTACAAGTAAGAGCAATAAAAGTCTTACACTTAACTGTTGATTATATAACCAAAAAGACATTTAGCATGATGCTATCTAACAGCTTAATTCAAATTAAGGGATAAATTGATTACTATAACTGAATTGTGATGAGCAAACCTTTTCTTTGCATTTCAATTCATCAAATATGTCACTTCTTAGACCTGAAATGATAATCTCCATTGGTGATAGAATTATTTTAGACTTCTGGCAATTTAATTTACATAGGTATTAGAGAATTAGAATCTTCATACTGTCTTGAGTTTTCTTTATACCTGTGTGTGGGAGAAGCAACAAAGAAGAATGTGACCAGTGCCACGATCAGCCAGAAGTAGAAGCCAGCTCTAAGATTGCTTTCTGTGCTGCCTATTTGTGTGTTCATAATTATTACTGAGAAACTGTTAAAATGGAATGCTTGTGATTGTTGCTATAGATGTCCAAAATGTGAGGAAAGGCTTATCCCTGTTGCCAAGGACTGCATGACTTAGAATTTGCCCTTTTAAAAGAAGATTTAAAAATAGCTTTGGTGAACAACTGAATTTTGGTCAGAGTGCTTGCTTTAGAATAGAAACTAAAATTGATTTAAATGATGGTTAATGATGAAGGAAAAGGAGTTGCCATATCTAGGCAGCTTACTCCACATTTACCTATTTTTTTGAAAGTATATAAATACAATGCATTACATGATAGTTCAATCCAAGGAATTAAATTGCCAATATTTATGTTGATGTTTATAGCCTTCCATCTTCCATCTCATCATAGCGACTCTGGGTAGCTTAACAACATATAAAAACACTATACAAAATAATAACTAAATAAAAAATATAGAAAATCTATAATAAGTGCTGAGATAAAAAACCCCCACATCTGATAAACTATGAACATCCCACAAGGGTCCAGCTAGCCTTAATCCAGTGTCTGGGAACAATTCCAAATCTTTAAAGCTCTTTGGGAGGCTGACAGAGTCAAGGCTAATCTAATCTTGGGAGATAAGATGTTCTGAAGGACAAGTGCCTTGACAGAAGAATCTCACTTTTTGGTTCCACAAGATTATATTCTTCCAGTAGAAGAAACCTGCAGAATATCTTTCCTTCTGATCGAAGGGGATAGGTAGAAATGATCAGGGAGCGTTACCGTGTAGGTAATAAATTTTACAAACAAACAAACATCGCACTAATAATCTTGCTTCAGGCTGCAAAAGACTATGTAGATGATAATACTACCTTGAGTTGACCCAAAAGCATATTGGGAGTCAGTGCAGTGCAGTGTAGTGCAGTGCAGTGCAGGAGGTATAATATGAATACATCAAAGTGAGTCCATAGCTGCCCACACCATTGCATTCTGGATCAGCTAAAGCTTCCAGATGTTGTTCAAGAGCAGCCATATGTGGACAGCCTTGCAATAATTCTGTAATGATATGTGGGAATGTCTTTGAGGGACAAGGGGAAAAGACACTGTCTAGGAACTTATCAGATAAAAAGATAAGGAGTTCTCAATGCTCAATGGGCAAAGAAAGAAACTTTGAAACATGGATGTCACACTCGCATCATCGTGGCGGCGTATGATGATGACTCGCATCATCATGGTGGCGTATGTGACATAACTGAACTTTCCTCCCCTTTCGCTAAACTGGGCATGGACATGGCCAGTGTATGACGCATCCGGCCCTTAAGCTGCGAGTTTGACAGCCCTGCTTTAAAAGGATATGCCTTAATATTAAAACTGTTAAAAATGATGGCAGGAGATTTGAATTTTAAGATGTAAGATTCTCTTTATTGTAGCCTGAGAATAAAATGGAATTAGGTCACTTGATTGTATTTCTTGTTCAGTTTACTTGGGAAACAGACAAATTTATTTAGGAGGTGACCAAGCTGTGATTGATTGACTAGTGCCTCTTAGTTCAGAAAATGATGTAATTAGTGCCAAAGAAGAATTATAAAACTCTCCTAGACACATTCCATGCGTTCCTGTAAGAATAAGTCAAGGAGGAATCCCAAACTGTGACCTTTTCCATTTGGGTGGAGCAAGTGAAGAATCACCAGATCTAAGGACCTTCAAATTCAATGCCACTCAGTCTTGTTAAGAGTTGACCTAAAGCCTGCAGTTTCCCTTTTGGCCCCCTCAGCATCCATAACCTCATTTGGTTGTCTACAACTGAACTTTGATAGGGAAGAGATCAAGGAGAACAGGATAGATGTACCAGACCCATCCTGCTTCGGCTAGACGTTATTCACAAGAGCAGTCAATGCTGTTTAATAAGAAAGTTCTGAAACCTGACTAAAGGGAGTTCAGATAAATTCCTTCTTCCAGGGTCCCCTGATGCTGTAGGGCAACCATTTTATCAACTATCTTTCCCCAAAAGAAAAAGTTGGAGACAGGATAGAAGTTTCCAGTGTGGTTAAGTTCAGTGATGGCTTCTTGAGGATGATATTAACCACTATCTTATTTAACATCAGCAGGAAAAATTTCTTCCTCAAGGAAACAGGTGTGTACTGGATGATAGTAGCTACTGTACCAGCTCTGCCCTGAGCTTTGGATTTCTGAGCTCAGGTTTCTGAGAGAGAACAGCCCCTCCAAGCCATCCAGGTCTTGGTTATACATGAACTTTATAGATACCCAGGCTACTGATATTATATGTAACAGACCAACCAAATGTGTTATTATTAAGCAAGTTAATCATCTAACTGTATAATTTAAGCAATAACTTTCACAAACCGTATTCCTGAAACAGGATGTTGAAATATTAAATTTGTATTGTTATTATTGAATAGGCCTTCCCCTGAAACAAATAGAACTTTGTCCTTGAATGAGATCTATCTCTTGGATTCTGGTGCTCAATACAAGTAAGTGGGTTATTATTCCTACAGCTTATGTTTCTATTTCAAGCCAATAAACCTGTTACAATATTAAGTCCCTTTTCTGATCTGCATTAACTCTTTAAATAATCTCAGATTTGTTCTAAAGAAACATAGTGAAAAAATAATGTCCAATTATTGTTATTCTGACAAGGGTTGGGAAAGGTTTTTGTTTTTTTTTTTGGGGGGGATGAGCAATTCATTTATTTAATCTTCTATTCCATTATGACTTCTTCTTTGTATAGATGCTGGACTTGAATTCCAATGGCTGGGCAATTAATATTTTAGTATAGTTTTTGTCAGAATGCAAATGTTGATGTTTGCCATTACTAGAATGTTGCTAAATTGATGCAATTTCAGAGACTATTTTTTTCTGAACATATGTTTCCTACAAATAAGAATAATAAAACATTGTAGTGTGCAAAACATCAGAATAACATTATTTGCTTAAGTTTAGCTTAAGGGATGTTTAAGAGGTAGAATGAGGCGATAAATGGAAGAGAAACAGCTGACATATTTTAATGAAAGACATAATCAAACTTCGCAGACAGGATAAATTTTTATTGAAGTTTATGGCAGCCTTATTAAATTAAAATTTGTTTTTATGTTACCTTTGTTTTCCTTATGATGGATCAAGTTTGAAATAGGATTTGCTTCATGTCTAGATGTTGTAATTCAGAGGACCTTAATTCATAACCTAACCTAACCTAACCTAACCTAACCTAACCTAACCTAACCTAACCTAACCAAGTTTCAATGACATTAGTTTGATGGAGAAATATAAATTTGTTAAGGATGTATTAAAGGCTAGAATAGCACTAGCACTTACTTATATACCACTTCACAGTGATTTATAGCTCACTCTAAGCCATTTACAGTCAGCATATTGTGCCAACAATCTAGGTCCACATTTTACTGACCTCAGAAAGATGGAAGGCTGAGTCAGCCTTGAGCCTGTCAGGATCAAACTGCTGGCAGTCGGCAGAATTAGCTGGCAATCCTGCATTCTAACCACTGTGCCACTATGGCTCAGAATGTTTTTGTAGCATTTCAGCATTCAGTGTATTTAACATCAGTCTTCTAGCAGTAATCCTGCAAAAAGCAATCTTTTTGTTACTGCATATGGGAAATTGAGATGGTAAGAAAACAACATTCCCAAGGCTGCTTACTGAGCTCATGACAGAATGAGCTGGGGATGACTTGAATTGTAGCCTACTCTCTTAGCTTGCTTTCAGACATTGTGGGTACTTCATCACTGGAGGTTTTTAAGAAGAGATTGGACAGTCACTTGTCTGAAATGGTATTGGATCTCCTGCTTGAGCAGGGGGCTGGACTAGAAGACCTCCAAGGTCCCTTCCAGCTCTATTCTGATTCTGAGTATTTTGGAAAGATTTAATAAAGATTAAACCTGTTTTACTCAAGTTTGAAGAATATTGCAGACCTGACCTGTTCTTCAGGAGAAAATTGTTTGTTCAGAATTTTGGCATGTTTGCTTGCCAACATTCTTAGCGGGCCTTTGAATGTGAATGTTCTTTGATAAGACATATAATGGGGTCTTTCTCTTCTCAGACAGTCTAATTATTGGTTCCTTCAGATTTACAAAGAGAAGCAGCCACTGGAGAACAACGAGTTAGCCATCCGTAATATTTTCCAAGCTATAAGGACAGCCGAACTGAACTAGCTGAGGTTGCAAAGTTAATGGAAGGACTTCAGGTCAAGTCATAACGGGAGTAGGATAGAGTGCCTGGAACTCTGAATATAGCCAACTTGGAAAAAATTCTTACTTCAGTCTAATGTCCATCAATGTTGATGAAGTCGTAAGTGGACTGAAATAATTTAAGTCCACACATTTTCTGCTGAAGTGTGTATAACCTATAAAACAGCCTTCCTAACATCTTACTTGCCAAATAGGTTGGTAACAGTCCTCAGAATCTGCATTGGATTTGTGGATTGTAATCTTAGAACTGCTGTTCAGCACATACCACATTAGTAAAAGCTTCTGAGGAATTATACAGATGAAAGGATTATTTTTACAAGGCCAATCTTCTAAATAAAGACTAAGGAAAAATTGTATTATTTCTAGGAATAATCCAGCAAGTAGATAAAACAGTAGTATTAGCTGAACTTTGAAAATTTCTCCCACTGGATACAGACTTTGTTTTTGCATCCACTTCTTTTTTATTATTTGCCAAAACCCAATACATTCTGAAGAAATTTAATATTTGCTTTCTACTTTGTTGGGTATTGGTGATTGTTATACACATCCCTACCACTATAGATGATCAGAATTGTACTTAGATTCTTCTGGCTTTGGAATCTTATTAAGTTGCTCATAATTTTTGAATCTGGACTGATAATTTTTTTTTTTTTTGAAACAAATTTTATTAGTTTTTAAAGACAAACAAAACATAAACCTTGTAGACATTAAACCTCTTTCCCTTATAAATTTTTACAAGGCAGATAATACATTATTTTATACAGTGTGATTTTAATATATCCCATTTCTACTTAAATATCTTTTAACACTCTCATTTCTTCTCTTTAAATTTAGTCATCCTATTCATATTTCCCTCTGTCTTGTTTGCAATTATTCTCCTCCCGCTTTCCTCCAAGGTTTTATTAAATCTCACATAAACATACACACACAAAACACATAAAGTAAAACTTCTTTTTCAAAAAAGTAGCTTGGCCCCGGATTACCTCTCTTTGTATGGACTTCAATTAAATTCATATTCATCTTATATACCATTACCTATCTTAATTACCATTCTGTGTCTTCTTTATAACTTCTCCCCTCTTTCCACTCTTCTTAATTCTATTTTGTTTATTATCTTAATTTAAATCATTATATTTCTATCCTTTGTCCATTCTTTTCCAATTGTCTATTTATCTCATTCCCCATAATAAAATAAAAGACTTTCTCCTGAAATCACAAATCAAAGTATGATGCCTTTCCATCGCACCTCTAAATTAACATTTAAGGTAACACCAAGTTCCCTATCTGATTCTGCTTAGTACATACTACTTACAAAAAGAAAATAGTAAATCCATAACATAATTAAATATATAATTAAACATTAAATCTCATAACATTCCAATTATCTATTTCAAAAACAAATATTACAATAATATATTCATACTAACACCCACACAATAGTCAATTAAAATCTATATTTAAACTAAGTATTTTAAACCTTCCTTTTAATATTTTATTAAATCTTAAATTCTACCATTATTAAACCTTTAATATTTTAGTGTTTACTCAAGTCTTATAAAATTATAATTTTCTATTTCTAATACAAATACTACAATACTATCTTATGTACCTTGCAGAATCCTTTTAAAACAAAATTATATTACCCTTTATCCCTAAAAAACAATTTCTTTTTCGCATCTTGTTTCATACCCTTGTGGCCTTTCCCCCCCTTCTTCCTCCCTGTCTTATCCCATCTGGTCTTTTTACCCCCCTTAACTTCCCCTCTCTGTTGTATTTCTCTTTCCTTTTGCTTTCTAGCCTTGTATTGATTTTGCATCTTATTTTTCACTTTCTTAGATATTTTTTAAGCCTTATATCCTTTTTCCCCCCTCTCTTTCTCCTTCCTTTCTTAATCAACTCTGTGGGTTCGTTAAAGATGGCTTCTTCTTCTTCTTCTTCCATCATTTGTTGTATTTGCTGATAAGTAGCAAGCGCCATTTCTAAAAAGCAAAAAATTTCTCCCACATCGTCTTTCTTTATTTTGCCATATTTCTCTCTCAGTTCATCAGCAGATAAAGTCATTGTAAATCCTCTTCTTCTTCTTCTTAAAACAGCCAAAGATATTTCCAAGCTTAAAACAATTCCCAAAGTCCCAAAGTCATCAAACAATCCAAACAAAGCACAAAGTTCTTCCCTTCTTCCTGGGTTAATATCAGTTGCAAAGGGAGAAAAAAAAAGCCAATCTGTATTTTAAATTCTTATTACAGTAACTTCCAATCTCCAAAATCTTCCAGGCATCTCCTTCAACAAAATCTTAATATAAATTTTCCTTTTGTCCTCTCCCTTCCCATTTATAACAAGAAGCTTTAAATTTTTACCTTTTGTAAAATAGTAGGAGTTTCAGTATTCATTTGTTAATTCCATGTGGAAGGAGAGTAAACTTTCACTTTAAACACTTTCACTCGCCGCTTGCAAATCTCTTCTGGAAACAAAGTATCTTTCAAAAACAAAAAAACAAAAACCAAATCTTAGATTTCAGGGTATTAAATGTATCTTCTAGTCCCAGTTCAGCCAAAAAACTTTCGCTTCAAAACTTTCTCCTTCTTCCTCCAGCACGATCTTGTCCGGCTGCTGGCTTCTTTGTGGCGGCCATTGCTGACCGCCGCTGGACCGACTTGAGAAAAGGAGGTTGTGCCGGGTGGGGAAGGGATCTGCGAACACCCCAACCCCCTGTCCGGATCCTCCCTGTCTTCGGTTGCCTCTACGGGGCAACCTTATCCTCCAGACCCGTCTGGGTCGGAGGAACCAAGAACGGCTAGCGCGGCGGGGATCGCAGAGATCGCGAAACCCCGCCGCCTCTGAAGCCTGGCGAAACCGGACTGATAATTTTGATTAAATTTCCAAATTGAATTTGGTGGAATTCCTTTAAACTTTTGTATTTGAGTAGTTGATTTTTGAAATGGAATCAAGTGCAATTAATAAACTTAATCAAATCAAATCAATCAGAGATAAGTCCTACACATTTAAGTAGATCTCAACCTAAATGTGTAGGACTTATCTCTGATTGATTTGATTTGATATAAAAGCACAGACCCCTAAGTTTCCCACCCACTTTATGCTTTGTTAACATGATTTGTTTCTCCAATGTTGATTGGTTCAATATAAGGCAATTTACTGTATATCTTTTACTTTCTTAAGTGCCAAATTGTGTAACTATTCTGAAATACTGTTATAGTCTTACATAAAGAGACATCCTTGTGTGCGTTGCAGAACTAGGAAGAACTTAGACCATTCAGTACTTTTTGAAGCCAAGTCTTTTGCTGCTAAACATTCTGAACAGCTTTGGGCTAACAACAAAAACATGCTGACAGCTTTCCAGACAGAAATGTTCCATAGGCAGAGAGCAGGAGAGATGCCAATGCCAGAAAGGCCAAAGGGCTATGCAATAGATTGGTTAGAATAGAATTTCCTTTCTTTTTTCTTTTTTTTCTTTTGCTCTAGTATCCTGTCAAACTACTGAGAAGGAGCTTTTGAGCATACCAATTTATAGGGGGAGGAAACCAAATTTTTGGAAGTTGTAGTATTTAATTTTTAAAATGTGTTTAAAATTAATTTCAAACATTTTTCAGTATCATCTTGTAGCTGAAATATTTGTGAACCTGTAGGGCATCTCAGAATTTTGAAGAAACGTTGTAATTTAGGAGTTTGAAGAACATATGCTAATATGTGTTAAAAATCAATACTGCTGCAGTTCATTTTTTCTATCTTGCTATTCCACCTTTCGTGTTTACATTTTATGCTGCCTTGAAGGTCTGCCAGGCAGATTCCAAATTATAAATCAAAATAATTCAAGTATATTGACTAGATTTGCATATTATGCTAAGCCCTAATGCTATTTGTTTGTTTTTGCTTAGTATATTTCAAAAACCCATTCTTTGTTGTCTGTAATGCCTGTTATACAGTTTAGCATGTTGCCTGAACCAGGTGCATGACAGGTAACAAAGCCCAATTATTATGCTTCAGAACATAGCCATATGAAAAAAAAACATATAGAGTTAATAATAGTAATGCAAAGTAGAAAAAATAAGCATGATATCAGCAAGACAGTATCTATTGATTATTTGTTCATTCTGCCGTTTGGTAGACAATTGCTATATTTTAGTTTCCAGAGCTTTTGCACAGAGTTCTTTTATGAATAATCTTATTCAAACTCTAAAATGCTGAAGGAGAGTCAGTGGTCTTTGAGTGTCTATGAAATAATTTCATTGTATAGCACTACTTCTCAGTAATGAAAAGGCCTCTTATAAGTGATCAGGGCAAACAGTGGCTATTCTTACGGAATCTTATTCATTCTATTAAACATTCACAAAATACATTCTTCCTTCACTGTGTTATTAGTTATTAGAGTTTGAACCTGGTTTTTAATCTTATAATATTGGAAACATCTTTTTTAGAAGTTCTTTTTGTTCTTTTTCTTTTGAAGGGATGGAACTACAGATGTGACAAGGACTATGCATTTTGGTACCCCATCAATGTATGAGAAGGTATACAAAATATTTTTCCCCCTAATTGCCTCTCTCCAGCAGCTTTTAATTAGTAAACATTCTAGGCTACATCATTTGCTACATTGCATTCATTTAATGCAGGGAACTATCTGAAAATCAAATCTGATTATATGAATTGTCCCTTAAATGTTATAGGTAAGATATCCAACCTTAGGATCCAAGGCCACCCACCCTCATGGACGCCAGGTTCCACAAGGAAGGAACGATTCTTTGAAAGATGTATGAGAATAGAAACCATTAAACTAGGAAAACAGCAAACAAGTAACTCAATAGAATTAAGATGGCATCTTGTGCACTCCCAAGTCTTCCTATCGCTAGCTAGTTCATATACCATGTATCCTCAAAGTGTACTGTACCTTTTTTCAAACAGCCCAGTTGATTGGGTGACTATGTCAGTAGTAGATTCATAGATCCCCAGTTATTGTGTTGCCCAGCTGGTGTGTTTATTATCCTATCTTCTGCAGCATCACTGAATATAAGCTGTACATAGTTTTTATCCATAGGTCATTACAATTTACTTTTTATTTTGATCAGTTTCATTTTATTGATCTTGTCAATGCAATTGGTCCATGATTTCTTTTGAAGTTAACTCAAATCTTTGGACAAATAACTGAAGATGAAGAGAAAATTCTATTTTTTCAACAATATAACTTTAGTGTTGGGGAAAAATAATGATCCAAAAACAAAATCTACATAAATTAACTTGTTTCCAGTTTTTTCCTCCTTTCCAATAGTTATTAAGCCAATTATTTTTGCACCTACTTTGAAGACATGCAGCAAGTTATATAGGGCTTCGTTTTTCTAATTAAAAAATCCTATCCTGTTTTTTTATTTTTAAGTTAATACATAAAATGCTATTCTTTTGGTGTAAGCAACATTATACAAATCAAGAAAAAGAGTACATAGTCAGTAAAGAAAGTTGAAGGAAGGTAACAAGAAGAAATACATCTAAAACTAGTTTATACACACTTAATTTATTATAGCTCTGTATCTTTTTAGCGACTTGCTTTCTCCTTATCCTTGTTTTCTCCTCATCTATATAGCACCTTAAACTTTCAATTTCTCTTTGAGGAACTCATCAACTCCAACTAATCATAACTACCTTGGTTTCCCCCTTCCTCCTTTGCAATATGTACCTCATTCATTCTCTCTGCATCCTCAATTCACTGAAAGATACATTGGCATTAGTCACCCACTTCATAAATCGATGCATCATTCTTCACATCTCTAAAATTTAGAAGTACTAGTATAGCTTAATAACTTTCTTCCGGTCAATGACAGAAATTCTTAATACAAATATATAACAGAGCCAAGGAGAACATTTATGGTAAGTCCATGTAAAGACTGATTATATGAAAGCTGGATCTTTTAGCCTACAGCCTCCATCCCTATTAGTTGTAAAGAAATTTGTGGATTATACTGCTCTTTATTATCTTTCAAAAGTAACTGCAACTTGAAATATATTGACAGATATCAGTCCAGAATGATATCAGACCAGTATCTAAATGGTCCGGGCCACAAATGATTAGACATTTGTTTTTATTTGCTTTGTTTACTGTGTTTTCTTTCTTTGCAGGAGTGTTTTACCTATGTCCTGAAGGGCCACATAGCAGTCAGTGCAGCCATATTTCCTAATGGAACCAAAGGTTAGGATTTTTTTAAAAAAATTCAGTGTTGTCTATTAAAGTGATCATCAGCAGCTGTAGTGATGTCATTTTCATTAATTGGATCTGGAAGGAGATATTTAGGGCATTGGGTCTAAGAGACTGAAAGTGTAGACTGTGTTAGTAGAGTTTAGTTAAAATCCTGAATGGTTTTGAGTGGCTCAGCTGTCAATGATTCACTTGGTGACATTGGGTCCCCTGTTGAATCTGATGATGCACTCATTGTATTAAGCCATAAACAATATTTTTTCTATGCCAGAATTAATTGACTGCATTAAAATGTGAACTAGGGTTTATAAACAATAACATCTCACCAGATTGTTATGGAAGCTTTTAGCTGGTGTGTACATTGTGTGTTGTACTTTCAGTATTTTAGAGTTCACAATTTAATGAAGTAAACTTTTGTCTTTGTTATTTTGTACCAATGGCCAATTCCTATTGTAGGATTGGAACTTCTAAGAATTCCACCATATTTAATTTCTCCTCTGGATTATTCTGGCAAGTTTTCCAAATTCAATTCTTTAAATTAGAAATAATTGGTGACATGGTATGGCCATCTTTCATCTCTGATATTAAATTCAGAGTATAAAAAAATATTTTCTGTTCAGGTAATTAACATAGGAAAAAATCATCACTAATTACTTTAGATAATTAATTTATGGAAAAATCAGTAGACATAACGGCCAGATCAGCAGGTCCCAGAGGAGAAACAAAATGTTTCCCAAACCATTTCCTATTACACTCTTCTTGATTATAGCATAAAAATATAATTAAAAAAAAGGGATAGTTTGGAGTTGTTATATTTGTATCTTGGTAACTTCTGTTTTGATATATAGGTCATCTCCTGGATTCCTTTGCTCGCTCTGCATTGTGGGATCAAGGCTTAGATTACTTGCATGGTACAGGTCATGGAGTTGGTGCCTTTCTCAATGTCCACGAAGGTCCATGTGGCATTAGCTACAAAACATTTGCAGATGAACCTCTGGAAGCTGGAATGATTGTTTCTGATGGTAACTTATCCCTGTTGATTGTTATATGAAAACACATATAGATCTCTTTGGGCAAATGTATTTTGCTTTTTTTTTTTTAACTTTTGGAATATTTGTATAAGAATGTTTAACCTTTACATATTGTTTGGTTCCACATATTTTATAGGGTAGGACGAGAATGCAATGGTATTTCCTCAAAAAATAAACATGAATAATGCGATTATCAGACTATTTTGTATTTTTAAAGTATCTTCAAGTATTCAGACTTTTTGCACACACTATATCTCAATAATCACTAAAATAGTTCTGTAAGGTCAATTATTCAGTTTCCAACAAGTGTCCTCTCAAAGATGTTTTCTTAGATTAGGTCACAGACGTTTACCGCTACAATGTTTTATTTACCCATCTTGTATGCATTAAGGCAGGATGTGATCCTGTATTCACTTAAACATAGCACACTTTTTAAAAATTGACTATATGAAATTTGAGGAGCTGTTGGCCAATACTTGGCCAATACTGACCAATATTTCTTACTTGTGAGAGTTTTGCTTTTATTTTTGAGAGTTTTATTCTAAATGTTTTTCCCCTTAATTATATCTCTACAGAACCTGGTTATTATGAAGATGGCTCTTTTGGGATCCGAATTGAAAATGTTGTCATTGTTGTTCCAGCTAAAACAAAGGTGACTGATTCTTCAACATCTCCATGACATGATTCTTATGTGCATGCTTCCCTGCTGATGTATTTAGAAGTTTAATCCAAAATAAATAAGCCCTCTAATGCAGGGGTCCCCAACCTCTGATCCATTGACCAACATCAGTATGTGGCATGTCAGAAACCAGGCTGCGCAAACAAGTGAAGCTCCATTCATGGGATGCAGGAAGCACACAAAACCCCGCCCCCTCTGGCCCCCGGAAAAAATTCTCTCCACAGAACCAGTCCCTAATGCCCTAAAGGGTTTTTTTTTGGGGGGGGGGGGGCACTACTTTAATGTAACAGTATATAGTTTCCAGCATATGGCTCAGAACACAACATGGTTTTGAAATGTATCCTATTTTTCATGCATTCTTCCCTCTGGGATGCACAGCATGAGGACTTTGGACACCAATTGGATTTGAACATCTCCTTTGATGCCTGTTAAGTTTGATTCTTTTTATTTTAAGAAAATAAATGGGAAATTGGCACCCATTACATAGGTTTGCTTAGGAGATAAAAATGGTGGCTATTTATAGTCTCATGCATTAAGAACATGCAAAGTAAGCTGAGCTGAGACTGAAGCAAGTAATAAAAAAACTGGTTTTGAAACTGGCATGATAACCATTTTATGAGAGCACCCTAACATGACAATTGGTCAGGATAACATAACATGGTATGCTGACCGATTCAGAGTTTGACTATTCATCTTACCCAATTGCTGACAAAACCCGTACATTTTACATTTGATCAGAACAGAAATATTCATTTCACTATGCCTACAAACTTTCATGCTAGATTCCTTGGTTGGGAATTTTTTTAACAAGTGGGGAACCTTGTTAAAGTTTGTTTTAAAGTGTATTTCTTTAGAACAGAGCAAAACTGTCTGGCAATTATGCATACATATATTTGTTCCTCTTTAAGTGAAGAGAAATATGACTAAGTAGCCTTTTCTTCTTCACAGTATAACTTCAGTAACAGAGGGAGTTTGACATTTGAACCATTGACTCTGGTCCCAATCCAAACTAAAATGATACTTGTTCACTTACTGACTCAAAGAGAGGTAAGATGGGTATTAAATGGATTGTGGTTTATTTGGAAGCTTTTATTCTGAACTTTGAAATTAAATCAAAATGACAATACCAAGGAGGAGCCAGACAACTAGAAAAATGCTGTTAATACTTACTAAAGGGCAGGAAGAAGTTGGAGAGTTAATAAGGAACTGCAGTCATCTTTGGGGTGTGGCTGATGCAGTGTGAGTAGATTTACGTATGAATAACAGCCACAGAAAGTTTGCCAATAGCACTGAAACTTTAGCAAGGTGAAAGCTATGAATTGTAATGTAGTAGAAAAGAATGCAATTCCTTGCTAAACTAAACAATATTATTATGTGCTCCATTTATATCACTATAATGACCTGGATTTCCTAAGCATGTAATCAGGACCTAAATTAAAGAGAGTGATGATAAGCTTCTTGCAAAAGTATAAAAATCTTTAATAATGAAATATATCTTGATTCCTCTCTCAAAAAGCCTACTATTACTACTACTACTGGGAGCATTGGGCACCCAATGAACAAAACAACAGCAAATTGTGCAGATGCTTCTAATAATTTTTGAATAATTTTTGAAAGTAAGCATAATTTTTGAAAGTAAGGCTGGGTAATTAGGAGCTTGAACAATCCCTATTTAATTCATAGCATACACTGGAAAGTTTAAAAGTCAAACTCAAAATAAATAAGTCTGCCTTCTATATATTGTATATAAATTATGCATTTACTTTATGGGATCTGATAAAATATTTATTACTATAATAGATTGTCATAAATGGAATCTAACAAATGCACACACACCTCTGTGGACAAATAGATGACAAAATCATGTGTCATGCAATGAGGTCTCACATTTCTGTCAGATTTCTTAACATTATATCCTGCTCCACAATTCTCTATGTAGTTGCGCCTGTCCTCTGAAACAAGGTTGCTTCCTAGATTTGTATGCCTCCTCCCCCTCTACTGTTGTTTAGAACAGAGGTCTCCAACCTTGGTGATTTTAAGCCAAGTGGACTTCAACTCCAGAATTCTTGGAGTTGAAGTCCACCAGGCAAGGTCACCAAGGTTGGAAACCCCTGGTTTAGAAGGGCTATGAAGAGCCAGTTTTTCACCCAAACCTTTGATGAGGAAGAAATCCTTTCCCTTTATCATGCTTGCCATTTTTTAATCTTTCTTTTAGACAATTTCTTTCTTTTTCTCTCCTTTTAGTGTGACTGGCTGAATGACTACCACAGAAAATGCAGAGAAGTGATTGGGCTAGAACTTGAACAACAAGGAAGGCATGGAGCCCTTCAGTGGCTCATTAGAGAAACAGAGCCAATCTCTCAAGCACACTAATTGTGTATTTCTATTTTTGGATGTAGTTCCTTTTTAAAAATACATGTTCAGGACTGCTTTGTCTTTACGGTAATGATTTGGGGGAAGGCATGGTTTTTTAAAAAGAATAATAATCAAGAGAAATAGAAGAGGAACCAATGGGCAAGATAGAGGGTGAAAGGATTTATTCCCCTGTGATGTTGTCTCTGTTTTTTTTCTTTTTGATAATGAACAAAATTAAATTCAGAGCTGTGAAATCTGTGTCTTAAAACAATGAGATGGGTTAGTGGGAAAGAACACATGGCTGTGAAACTAATCTCTGGATCAAATTGATCAATCTGCTTGGATAAACAATGGAAGTAAGAAAACCTGCCATAATGTGAGTTGACACTTGGCAATTTTCTCAAATGTTAAGGAGGAATGGTATTGCATCAAAGGTACACATATCTGCTGAAATCAGTGTCTGCATAGGTTTAGGTTTCCTGAAGAATAGAATTTCTCATAACTATTCCTGAAAGATTTTAGCACCTGGCTTTGCTGCATCTCACACCTCAATTAGGCAACTAGTCACTGCATATTTATCTTTCAGTAAAGGAAGTGCCAAACAATACACTGCATTTCTGGAGTATTCATCACAGATCATACATGATCCAGTGCATGCAGGCTGTATCCTTATGCCTGTCTTATCTAAACTATGTCCATTGCATTCAGGAGTTTTTATTGCAAGACACTTAGGACTGAAGCCTCAGCAGAATATGTCTCGATAGCTTCATGCCACCTCAACAACTCTCAGTAATTTATTTTCAGCAGATCCAAATAATAAATGGGGAGATTTGCAACTGAGTAATGCCAAGGGTGGTATGTTTTCTTTTTCTTTTTTCTTAGTACATTAAACATTCTGAAACTCTTGGACACAGATAACAATACCCACCTTGCTGAAGCATGCAACATAACACAACAAAATTTTGTCATGACTATGTAAATGTGTGTAATAAGTAAACACAGTATCAACAAATGTAAGGATCTTTTGAATGTCTGAACAAATTCTTTATGGGTTTTATTTTTTAGACTGCAAAGAGCTCCAAGGATCTACAGGTGTTAACTATTGAAAAGTTTAGTCCAATTTTTTTGTGATAGCCTTGAAGTTAATAGAATGTTAAATCCCTTTGATTAAAGTAGACTATGCTTTTCTTCAAGCATGAGAAAGGAATGGGGCAAAACTTAGTACATGTTACTTTGGGGCTACTCTATATGCAACTCTCTGCACTAAGAACATCCTGGATCTGCAGAAATAGTTCCAGAGAGAGATCTCAGATTGCCTATTTCTTTTGGGTATATTGGAAATGATGAAAGTTATCCCACTTTATGTGTCATAGATTGGGGAAGTACAATTTGTGCATATTTTAAAGCACACTTTTCTGTGGAGGAATGTGTTAACATTCAAGTGTATCAATTAATTAAAAAAACAAATTCTAAATAATTCAAGTTTGTTAATGTGGTGATGTATAGGAATGCTAACATGGAGTATTTGAAGTTTAAGAGACATCTAAGACACAATTGTAAGAAAAATAGTTCTTCAAGAAGCATATAAAATATTTCAACTGCCACATTGTACACAGATTAATGCAGTTTGGGGAAAGAGAATGCAGTATGCTAGTAGTTGATTTAAAACAAGGGTCTTCAAACTTGGCAAGTTTAAGACTTGTGGACTCAACATGACTGGAGGAGGAATTCTGGGAATTGAAGTTCACAAGTCTTAAAGGTGTCAAGTTTGAAGACCCCTGATTTAAAACCAAGTGATAGTCGCAGTGTGATCTGACTAGAAAAACAAAACAAAATGCAAGTGCAGTTTTAGGCTTCATCAACAGGAGTATACCCTACTTTCCAAATTGTTATTACAAAAGAAAAAGATCCATCAAGGGTGTAGAATATGAATAATGGAGAACATGTCTTGATTTTATTCTGCATAGTGTTTTTTAAATATTTCTATGTAGGTCCATTTTAACTCATCGGAAAAAATTGCTAACAAGTAGTGGTACTAATTCTTAGAAATGATAAATTGCCATTCACTAGACCTTTACTAGATTCCCTTCACTAACCAACCAACTGTTAGAGGAAGGGATACTTTGGATTACCAAGCAGTGGTTTGGTTTCAGTGGCCAGAATGACATTCCCTGATGTGATTCCAATCACGGTGCATTCAAAGCAAAGCATGAATTGCTGTGTAATGAGATGAGTGGCAAACCAATTTAATAAATAAATAATACAAAATGAGGGGAGCCAACAAGCAGCAATATAAATTTTAAAGCTCACAAAAGAGCTCTTTACCCTAATGTATCAAATATATGCTATTGCAAAAAAGGATGGTGAAAAATCTGGCACACATTAACAGCAGAAAAGCACCATTAAAGGGAGATTTCATTTTTTGCTCGTGCTGCTTTCCTACTTTTCTCAAAAGAACTCATGTTGTTGGGGAAAATTTTTCCACATTTTCTTCAGTGCTCCACTGAAAAAGGTAAGCTGTAAAAGCAAATGACTAATGAAGCTCTGAGAGATCTTCACAGCTTGATGCACTAATCAAGCATTTTGTGAAGTTGGCAGTAGTTACTTCAAAAAAAGCATCTTACATCATTGAAGCAATGTGACTAGTAAGCATGGAGGGAATGCATGCATGTGAATGTGTTGTTGAATTGTTTTACATCATCTGACAGCCTGATAGCACTAGTGATGGGCCAAGTAGTCTTTTTGCACATAGTCTGAGTATATGCACAAGCTTCTTCTGATGCTTCCGCTATTTCCACTTTAAAAAATGCCATCTGTGTATGCACAGCAAATATGCATATCAATATACTTTATATACCAATGACTGCATCTCAACAGTCCCTCTGTTAAAGTACTGAAGTTTGCAGATGATACAACAGTGCTTGGCCTCATTCGAGACAACAATGAATCTGCATACAGACAGGAGGTTGAACAGCTAGCCTTGTGCAACCAGAACAAAATACACTCAAAACCGTAGAAATGGTAGATTTTAGGAGAAACCCTCCTATACTACCACCTCTTACAATACTAGAAAACACAGTATCAACAGTAGATACCTTCAAGTTTCTAGTTTCTATCATATCTCAGGACTTAAAATGGACACCTAACATCAAAAATGTTATCAAAAAAGCACAACAAAGAATGTTCTTTCTGCGCCAACTCAGAAAGCTCAAACTGCCCAAAGAGATGCTGATTTAGTTCTAGAGGAACTATTGAATCTATCATCTGCACCTCTATAACTGTCTGGTTTGGGTCTGCAACCAAACAAAACAGAAAGACTTCAACCGATAATTAAAACTGCAGAAAAAGCAATTGCTACCAACCTGCCTTCCATTTAGGACCTGTATACTGCATGATTCAAAAAGAGGTCTGTGAAAATATCTACAGATCCCTCATATAAATTGTTTCAATTTCTATCCTCAAAACGACTCTATACGGCACTGCACACCAGAACAACTAGACCCAAGGACAGTTTTCCCCTGAATGCCATCACTCTACTAAACAACACTGTCAAATTATTTAGTAAGACTGTATTACTATTATTCTTTTCATCCTTCCTAGTACCTATCTCTTCCCACTTATGACTATAACTGTATTGTTTGTATCTTTACAATTTAGATTGTTTTATTTGTTTCCTAGTATGATTTGATTGCTTATTAGTAACCTGTGACTATCACTAAGTGTTGTACCTTATGATTCTTGATGAATGTATTTTATTTTTTCTTTATATACACTGAGGGCACCAGACAAATTCCTTGTGTGTCCAATTACACTTGGCCAATAAAGAATTCCTCTTCTTTCTTTCTCTTCTCTTCTCTTCTCTTCTCTTCTTCTCTTCTCTTCTCTTCTCTCTCTCTCTCTTCTCTTCTTCCTTCCCTTCTTCCCTTCCCTTCCCTTCCTTCCTTCCTTCCCTTCCCTTCCCTTCTCTCCCTCCTCTCCTCTCCTCTCCTCTCCTCTCCTCTTCTCTGTACAAAACCTCTTCTGCTTGTTAGAAGTATCAGTCAAGGCTGTGAAAAACACAACCTAAGACGGCATATTGTTCCACTGGGACAGCTTCAAAGGGATACTTTGCAGAAATCCTTGAAGCAAAGACCCTTTTTTCAGCTTCACTAGGCAATATGACAATATACCTGAACAAAGCAAGCACTGTCTTAAAGCAAGGCTACAGACAAAGACTATGTGGGCAAATGCTTGAGTCACAATAATTAATCAAAACCAGAAATGGGACTAATCTGCCTGTCATTTCTGCTTTATCTTGTCCCAGTCCTGTTCTGGGTGATCATCTTAATGTTACCAGTGGATCATTAAATAGCATATGAATGATGTTAAGCAGAAAGGCATTGTAGCGGTTTGGCAAGGGACTACATTGATTTATTAAGCATCACTTTTCAAGACAGGAGAATGACAGAATCTGAAGTTGTTTTAGAGTATGAAAGCAACAAATGTTACCTGAGTAAATATATCTTGCTTAGAGGAGTTCAATCATATTGTATGAAAGATATAATTAGACTGATGATAACAATAATTCTTGTTGGAAACATCCCTATGAGGGGAAACAGAAGTGAACAAAATGCAGGGCATTTCAATCCAGGGTTTGGTTGGAGGTAAAAGTTATCCCCACCTTACTGTATCTGTAAATGTACAGTTTCTACTTCTTTCCATAGATTTGAGTCATTCTTTTTAATGTAAAAAATAGGGTAATTTCCATGTCAGAAGAATTGGTTATTCCACAGTGGCAATACCTTACATGTACTGTATCTCAGAGACCAGAAACGGCCAATCATTTTGATAAGCAGAGAAGAGTTTTAAATAAGTGCAACATCTTTGAAATTTCCAGTTATAGCTGAAATTACAATAGCAGTAAGAGGGAAATGCATTAGAAAATTTCAAAGGAAATGGAAGGAACTCTTCTTTGACATTTTAATTAACTTGCTATTTTAATGACTTAGAAACAAATTTAATACAAGAATTTAAATATTCAAGTTGCTAGGACTGAAAATGCACTTTTGGCATAAGCAATATTACTCAAAGAGAAGAAAAAGAGGAAGAAATTTTAAGCCATAAAAATTAAAGTCAAGAGATAAAAAAGAAATAAGAAACATGGCTAAATCTAGCTAATAATAAAACATTCATAATACCTCTTTGTATCTTTCTATGCTCACAAACTATCTTTATTTTTACCAAACATGGTTCACACATTGTGTTTTGTTATTTAAATGTTTTTTTTTTTTTTTTCATTTTAGGACATCTTCAATTCCATCCAACCATAATTTTCTCAGTATTTGTCTTCTGCTTCACCCTTCATTATTATTTCATATATTTGTTTTGCAATGCAATCTTTATTCTCGTTCTTGCCTTTTAAAGTTTTGTTGAGTTTTACAAAGATATTACAATTCATAGCATATAAGGACAAACCTAAGAAAACTAACTGAAAAAAGGAAAATATAGACAAAAATGAAAAATAAAACAGAACATTAGAAAAGAAGTTTTTTAAAATTTTGATAGTAACAAACTGTCAATTTGGTCTTATTAAAGACTTCACAAATATGCCCAATGCTGTCAGAATCTCAGAGGTCAGTGACAAATGCTATCAATACTAATACATTCCAATTTAACATTTAGCTTTATTAAGTTATAACCTTTGATAATGGTTCAAATATTTTAAGTTATCATTATTTAAAACTTGACTGAGATTACTACTCCTATTTTCAGTCCTCCACCCAAATTTTGCAACTTTTTAAAAATCAAGATTATTCCTTAGTATCAATTGTTCATGCGTGTTAAATTCAAATATTAATTTCCTTTTAATGCGCTTTAGTGTATCAACTTGTGTTCAGTGCCAAAATAATAAAGGTTGCTATTGTAAATTATAGTAGTAAATTCCTACTATATTTGGGACTAAAAACTTGCCAGCATTTTAAGGATACCAAGTAATAACTCTTCAGTTGAACTCATAATGGTGAATTATGTCTTTTTTGTTTTAATACATTACTGAAATTAACACATATGATATTCTTTACAATTAAGTTAGGAAAATTAAACCTAACTTTGTCTCTTGAAAGCCATAGGTTATTTCCATTAAAAATGATAGCTTATCAATGTATTTTTAAAAAATGGCACCATCCTTAATTTTGGGGTCAAAATATATATTAATTTTGATACAATGTTCATTTACATCATAAACTGTTTATTTTTCACCACAAACCTATGGTTATTTTTGTCCATCTCTTAATGTTCCTTTAATTTCGGTTAATACAGCTTAATTAGCAGGATGTTTTCTAGGAATTGTATCATGTATTTTGGACACTAAATATCCTGGTAATTATCTGTATCCTTAGATACGTTTTTTCCAATGGACATAATATTAGACTTATTTCAGGAAACTGTATACCCATTGAAACTGTACAGTCTAAATGAATTTAGAGAATCTTTTCTGAGAATTATTTAAGTGGTCTCTTATATAGATAGTAACAATGTCCATGCATTCCTAGGATAGTATCAGAATTCCAGCATCAAATGAAATAATAAAACAAGTGAAAAATAATTCAAATACATGCTTGATGTGTTCCATGCTGCATTTTAATTCCAGGAGAAATACTCCCTTTCCAAATTATACAAACAGAGGGATTGTAATAACACATTTTAATCCAAGAAATAAAATTCTATAGGTTCTTTATCATTTTCACCAGAAACTTGATATCTACCATCTGCTTCTAATGATTTTTCTGCATCTAATGATGCCAAAACAGCTGTGTTATGTATGTCAGCATATAAAGCTAATATCTCCATTAAAAGTTTAATGGTGCCTGAGGCTTGAAACATTTTCATGAAAGCCAATTGTGAAGGATGAATTACTGATTTAGTACTTTGTGTAATGGTCTCAGCAGAGTGCCTGTTTAAATCTTAGCATCCCACATTGAGTGGTAACTGGTGCATTTAAAACAATATCCCATTAAAATCTTTGGCAGTTCATCCTGAAAAATAGAGTTAATTGTATACAGAATTTTCACCAGCCAACTTTCTTAAATAGTCATAATGGATCAGGGATTGTGAGTAAAGCATCACCCTAGGCAGTTATATTAACAATAACAATAATCCATCATAATCCATCATATATGGAGTACTGTAACAGTCCAGTCAACATATTCATTCACCAGTAAGTTTGATTCCAAACCAGGCAATGATATACACACAATAAGGAATCACTATAGCTATATCTACAATTCTTTTCTCGCTGGAAACAAACTGAACAACAAAGTTGGAGGGCAGATTTGCCAGGCATCATTGAGATCTGGGTAATGGAACTGAAGCGGGTAAAGAAAAAACTGAAATAGCATTGGCTGAAAATGAGTTACATTATGCCAACCCAATTCATAAAATGGGCCAATTGAAAAAAAAATATCTTTCATTCAGATTTGAGCTGCTCTACAGCTCTATTAAAATTTGAATTGCATCTATAAGAAAACAATGAAAAGGATAGAAGTATACCAGTTTACAAATTAATTGCAATTGATTACAAGGTATTAAAAAGAGAACACTAGTTTGTTCATGTTATCAGGATAATACTCTGATTGTTAAGGGGACAACAACAATGAACTCAAGAGTATTTAGGCTAAACTAACCTCTTTTTTGAGTGAAGAAGTGTACATTTACTTCCATTTCTCTATCAATGCCACCATATGTGGAAGCTTGCTTTAATATGGTCCAAAGCAATTAGAGTTTGTTTGGGAGACTGTTTTCGCATATGCTAAGCTTCTCAAGTTTGAAGAAGCATGGAATATAGTTCCAATGAAAATGCTAAATGCATTTAATGTAGAAACATTAGAACCAGCCTTTTCTTTGGAAAGTCTAGCAAACTGATATCTGCAGAGAACAAGTGGGGGTACTGATATAATGAATATGCAAATGATGTGGATTCTGTACCATATATCATGTGTCATGACATGGTACCATGATTGATGTTGTAAACCATATAAAACTGTGTTATTTGTATAATGACATGATACTTATAACATCACTATGTTATAATGATATTACATATTTAATACCATATTCATGCTATTAAAAGGCAGAAGCTTGATGATTTTATTATGGAAGTACAAAAAAAGGCAGACCATTTTATCTCTGTGATTTTTCCAGTCCTTTTTTCCCCAGTATAGGTTGCCCTAAATTAATATAATTTGAATTTATGCCCAAAAGACCTGAATAGCAAAATGTTAGTCAAGCTAGAATATAGAAAGTTACATTTAATTTTCACATATTTTCCTTTCATTTTAATATTAGTGAAATCACATATTCAGTTTATACATTATATTGACATTGCAGTTGTTTAGTAATAATACTATTGCAATTATTTCAACCTAGGACATTTTTTAATTTCTCACATATAATCAGCTCAAAACTGAAACCTGTTGAACATTTCATAGTTCTGTTTGCATGGCTCTCTTCTTAGACTCGTCTTAAGCAAAGAGTATTCTTAAGCATTCTTAAAAATGAATAAAAAGCATACCCATACTGTTAACTACATTTAGCATAACAATCATGTTAATAATAGGCTGCTGTTTCTACTTTAAAGATATTGTTCACTCTAGGAGCAACGTATCTGTTTGAATTCATTTTTTTCTTGGAAACCACAAGGTGTCCCTCTTCTACCAGTGACTGACTCACTGTTTTCTATCTATCTATATTCCATGAGAGTATTTTAAGATGTCAACTGCTGGCTACAAAAGAAGATCTCTCATTCCTTCTTTTTCCTCTTTTTCTGTGCCTACTTGTCTATAGGAATATTTATCCTAGCCCCATAAGTTCTCGGTGACTTGTTTCTTTTTCCAAACAACCTTCCATTTTGCACACATTCTTTGCACACATTCTTTGTGTCTTGGAAATAATTTCTCTTCTATCCGATAGTCTTGCTTTGTTTCTCTTGCTTTGTTTTGTCTCTTGTCTCCACTTCCTGCCAGATAGACAGTTACCTTCACATTCTGCAACCATCCTTCAATATTGTTCATTTACACTGAAGGGGAGATCAATTGGATTTTTTTTTTACAGCTCTCCCACCCATCACTTTGTAAATGAAGGAAGGGAGTGGAGCATTGGGTAACTTCTGCAGTGATCACTGCCAAACACAAGGAGGAGGGGATAACTATTGCAGAAATGCTGCTTACAATTGAGGGAAGGTGGAGTTGGTAGCTGCATAGAATGGGGCGTCTTAGAGACTGAGATGGGATAAACAATACACTATGAAAGACACCCAATTGGATTTGGTTATATTTTATACTTTGGTTATATTGGTTATATTCTATTTAAAATCAGAGAAAAAGAAATAAAGGATCATCAGATTATTCAGCTTGTGGTTTGATCTAGTTCGTAAGTTTTTGTTAATTTTTTTTTTCTAAAATAGCAATAGCAATAGCACTTAGACTTATATACTGCCCCATAGCGCTTCACAGAACTCTCTGGGTGGTTTACAATGTCAACATATTGTTCCCAACAATCTGGGTCCTCATTTTACCAACTTTGGAAGCATGGAAGGCTGAGTCAACCTTGAGCCTGGCAGATTCAAACTCTAGACTGTGGGCAGAGTTAGCTTGCAATACTATATTCTAATCTCTGTGCTATAAGGCAGTGGTGGTATGCTACTGGTTCGGCCCGGTTCTGCTGAGCTGGTAATGGTGATGAGCAGTGGAGATCGAATCGGTTCTCTCCATCGCACTGCTGTTGGGCCCACCCTCCCGCTCAGGCTCCCATATTCACCTTTATCTTCTGCTTTTGAAGTGCAGCTGCTTTACGCAGCACAGAAGAGTGCTGCGTGGCAGCTGCTGAAGCGACCGGGAGAGTGCAGACTTGCAGGAGGTGAGTTGGAATGCCTCTGCGCCTGCACAAACACCTCTGCGCATGTGCAAAGTGTGTCTTTGGCATGCTTCTGCATGCACGCAAAGTGTGCCCACCAAGTCACACCCACTGAACCAGTGGTAAAAGTTTTTGAATCCCACCACCACCACTGCTACAAGGGCTTTACTCTGCCACAGATGAAGCACAACTAGATCTCCTACAACTGTTCATTCTCAGCATCCAGATAGATCTAGATTGTTATCATCCCAATGTAAACGAAGTCTTAGCAACCCTAAGGCATTCACATAATCCCAGCTGCTGTAACTGCTTCCGTGGCAACCAGTCCTGCCTTTTTCTTTCACATCCTCTAGGTCTCTTCCAGCAATTGAAATCTAAGAAACTAGAGAAACTAAGGTGAGGGTCTATTCCAGCAAGAGTTCTTTTCTCTTGTTCTTTCTTGCTTTTTCTTAGCCTTTCTTTTCTGAGCTTTTTCTGAGCCTAGTAGGAATAGGATGATGAATCACCACTGTAGATAGGAGTTTTAGAAGAAAGAAAACTATGCCAATCAAAGTACTGAAGAGTCACCAAGCAAGCTGCAAGTTGTCGGCAAGAAGTACTATTATGGTCAAGAGGCATTTCCATCAAGATCTCTGTGGAATGTAAAAATTAGTATCAACCATGATCATCAGCCAACCAAATCACTTTGAAGATGAAGAATTGCCACAAGGAAGTCACACGTAGTCCATGACCAAGCAACATATGCCATAACCAAGAAGCAACTACATTGTACAGATGTTCTAACACCATCTTTTAAATATGGTACATTATATATTCATAAAGCTATTTTGCTATTTTGCATATGCTTCAAAGCACTAAGACACAAGGCCAAAACCAAGGATATACACAGTATAATTAGCTTATATATCTGTTTGTCAACTACAGATACATGGAACCATATATAAAGAGGACCACTTTATTGACATGACACAATCCACTTAATTTTTCATTCTTGCTTAATGAAATATTAATTGCATACCCATTCAGAATGGGGTTTTTTGGATTTGTTTTCATGCCTTGATTTAAGGGAAACTATAACATACAGTGATGTGTCTTATACAGAACAGCAATTCAGGATCTAAAACTGATATATAATGGATAAATTCACACATCACACTGAGACAGAAACAAATCATCAGAACTATAGCTGAAATGTGAACTAAGCTGTGAATTTAAAGAAATGTTCAAAATTATACTTTTGTATCATTCAGTAGACAAAGTAACTTACAAGATTTTACATGTAGAGATTTGATACATAAAATTTTGTCATACTTTGATATACATATCGGCATGTATCAGTGAGTAGGGAAAGATACAGAAGCAAATAATACCACACATTTTAGGAATGCAGAAGTATATTCAATTTTATGTTCAGATAGGACAGCCAGGATGAAAGCGATCTTCACTCTACAATTGTCACTCCTAAAGTTCCCTGTATAAAGGAAATACCTGTCTTATTTATTAAAAATATATTTAAAGTATCTTTATACTTACAGAAGGCATGGAGCAAAAAACCCTCCACAATCCAAGAATGCATGAATATAAAAAACAATAGTAAAATTTTAAAAAGAGAGAATCAAAATGTAGAGCTAGTATTGTCAAGATGAAATCCTAAGCAATCCATTTCCAGAATGAGCTCGAATAAGAATAACACTGTACAGTATAAGTGTCAGTGAATACAGTGTGTCATTTTTGAATACAGTGTCATTTTTCCATTGATAGAGTTGTACTGTATACTACGTGTTTACATTTTCTCTTGGACTCCTTTCTTTCTTAGCAGCAGGCTATCCAGAAGATGCTGTCAAGCCATTTTATAGACTATTCTCTCATTTTGAGGTGCCTCTCAAAATGTTTCAGGATTCAGGTGCATGAAATATTTGTGTTTTGTATTCATTGTGACTGCTGAACCCAGCTTTTCCCCACTAGGTGCATTTCCAGTTGTACTGGAACTGCAACTCCCATAATTATATCTGAAGAATAATTATATATCTGAGATTTGTGACAGTTGTAGTCCACTACATGTAGAGAAAACTTGGTGGTGGGGTATATCAAAACTGAACACTAGCCTGCACTATAAAGTCATATAAAAGGAAATTTTAAAATAATTCTCAATGTAACTTTTATTCAGAAGTTTAGGAGACATTTCATCTTGGAAGCGTTTCACCATAAACAATGAGTTTTAAAACAAGTGGGATTTGAGTTCAGTTCGGTTTATCTTTGCTTTTGATAGATCTTATCAAGTTAATTGTTTGCTGGTGTTTGTATAATAAGGCTTTTGCTAAATGAGCCTTCTGCAAAAGTCTTTTAATCAAAGATAGCACTAGAAGAGAATCAGACACAGTAATCATTCTTTTTTCTTTCATTTAAAGAATGAATAAAAATAAAAATCATTGTCCATTTCATTCCTTTGCTGTAAATTCAGTACTTTTTCTACAGCATTACATGCAATGCCCATCAAGTGTGTTTGAAAATCTGCTAGTTTGCTCAGCATGAGAGCTGTAATGAGACATTCCCACCAGCTATGAGACAAGCTCAGCCTCAATAAAATAAAATAAAATAAACAAAATAAAATAAAGTAATAAATAAAATAAAATAAATTATTGTTTTCATTTATAGAGTTCTAAGTCATTCCTTTGCATCTTTATCTCTTCAGTGCCTATGAGCAGTTTTACCTTCCTTATAAGAGCCTTTTCATGCCCCTGGAGTGACGGATGTAATGATTAGAAGTGAAACCCAAAGTCTGCAGTAAATAAATCCCAGACAGTTACATCAAAAAGATAACAATAGGGAAGAAACAAATTCAAACTCAGTCAAATGGACAATCTCAATCAAATAAGCATCACATTGATGGAATTACATCCCCATGCCTCTTTTGCTATTGATTACTTATTATAACATACATTAGTTGGTATATGGGTTCGTTTTAGGATTATTTTCATATTAATACCCATTTCCAAGCCAATGGAAAAAAATCTCATTTGCGGTAATGATCTTAAGAAAAGGGTTAGGCTATACCTATGAACTGTTTAATACTCTTTTAACTCATAAAATGGGAATATCTAAATGGCAACTTGCTTTGTCTGATTTACAAATCCAACCCCCAATAAATAGTGATAATGCAAACGAAGATAAGAATATAGTCTTTAGTAATTTAGTTTGTAGAAGACATTGTTTTCAAGCTGGTGAAATTTTCTCTTTTATTAATTGTTAAGCCTGAACATGTACTTTTCCTTTTTATTTCACCCCCATAGAACTGAATTGCATAGGAACATTGCTAGGAGAACATATTATGTAAAGTACTACCTCACTAGTAACTCTGGCAAATTACTAGAGATTACAAACTTTGATGGCAGTGACAAGAGGAAGTAATAAAATAGGGTCATACAGTCCTGCAAAGCTACAGTATTTTTGTTCAATTTTGGCTTGCAATAATGTATGAATTTTGACCAATAATGGTACACTCAGTAAACCATAGTTAATAAAGAATTATTTAAAATGATATGCAAACCCTAACACTTTCATTTGTTTGTGTCTAAAGAAAAGGTAGTACCAGACCAATACATTAATGAAAATGGCAAGAAACTTCTGTTAAAAATCCTTTTGCTGTCTCAGTTCTCAGGATTTCTTAGGAAAAGTGAAAAATAAAATAATAACTAATGGCGTTCATAGTATCATAATGCCGAATGGACCTTGTAGGTAATATAATCCAACTCATTTTCACTATGAATTATCTATTCCCTAATATATCCAACAGAAGATTAGAAGTATGAAAGTACTCGTTAGTTTCATTATTGAACTACTGTATTCTCACTGTGGAAATACTGTGTCTAATGTTCACTGAAATCTACTCATAATTAAACTGTAAGACATAACCTGCTATCTGGGGCAGCAGTGATTAAGTCTTTGCTCCTTTTATGCGATAGTATCAGATGTTAAGGTATTAGAATCATGGTATTATGACTGTTAATAGGTGTTAGAAACAGCTACTATGTTCAAACACAAAAGCAGATAACTTCTGCCTACCTTGGGATTGATATTCCAACCCATATGGAGGTTAGCAAATTGGGGAAAGTAGGAAAATGAAAGGAAAATCTTTTATTGGTGGAACTTTGCAATATATATTTTGGGGAGAAATGAGCTGGGTAGAAAAATGATATCACGTGGTTCTCAAATAACATAAGAGAATGGTTATTCAAAATCTGAATACTTTACATTTGGGTACATCATTCAGCTGGAAAATATAGAAAGTAAAGCAGAAATGCACAACATTAACTTTTTTCTTAAATTTTGAACTTACTATGTTTTTGCTACATAAGTAAGTTTTTTGGAACCTAATTCCTCCACATCCTTTTCAAAAGACATTTTGGATTTTGCGTCTACTTTTGGATATCTGGATGAAGAACTGGGTTGGAAGTAGGTTCTTTGATATGTTTATAATAAAATCATTGACTGGCATCATTATTAAACTATTATTATTATCCTTCTGAAAGAATGGATAATAGTCTCCTGTACATCTTTGCTGATTTTCAAGACTCTTGGGATATAACTAATTTATCCAGAATTATGATAATATTAGATTCATTTTCTAAGTGATAAATAATAGGGGAATTTTAGTACTGCTTCTCCAGCATAAGAATAAAAAAAAGTCACTATCTCATATACAGTTATCCAAGTTTTCATTTCCTTTAAAACTGGGTCATGTAAAACAAATTCTAAGTATGTGTGAAGAAAATCAAAATTCAGATCTTTCAATTTTAAATCTTTTTTTAAAGCAAACCTCTTCATGTTGAAATCTTTAAAAAGAACACATCCGCTCCCCATTAACGCTACCTCCTAGCTGCGATTTGAACTATTTCCATCATCTACAAAACATGTTAAAGCTTAATTTGGTGAGACAGCTTGGATTTCCCCTCAGTATTTTACTTCAACGGAGACTGCCATCTGTCAGAGGATCAGTTGCTATGACTCTTCAAGTATCTGCTTAAAAAAACAAAAGCCGTTGAGGCAAAAATAATCTAAATTCATCTTCATCCCCCATTCCCTCCACATTCTACATTAAAGCTTTATAACAAGATCTCTTTCATATTTGGCATGAATATGTATGCTTTCAGATTCAACTACGAGTAATGGAATTCATTTAGGGATGACTGAGGCTAAGATAATTTCACTGGAATAACCTCTAGGTCTGCCTAATCTTGATTGAGATTTGCTGATCAAAAGTGGAAACACACACACACACACAAACACAAACATATGTGCAACATATGATATGCGCATATGTTACATTTATTTCACTCAATAGAATAATATCTGAATTTTAAGCATATACAAAGGAAGCAGTTCATCTATGGGGGCATTGAGTGGGTATGCAATTAAGTTATATGGAAGTAGGTAAAACTTAATTAGCCATTCAGAGTAACTTAGACAGTGAAATGAGTGAGATACAAATTTGATAAATGAATAAAAAAGTGTTTTGTTGAGGTCAAAAACCAGTGAAATACGATATTCAGATTTTGCTCCACCTCTATGATTAAAATCATAGGAACAATCTGTTATAAAGGTCACAATTGACAATACAAAACAAAACTTTCCTCATCTCTCATGTTGGTAACTATATATAGCTCTTCTAGATCCATTGTACTGTCTGCACACCTGCCATCTATGAAACTCAGTAGTTCTTTGCTACTGGAGTAGTAATGATAGTTCAGTTTTGCTCTAAATAGTACACCAGGCACCAAGCAACTGTCTGATCCATTTTCAGTTGTTGAGCCTGACAAGTAAAAAAGACATTTGAAGATCTCACTACTTATGTCCAGGCTACATATTGTTACCTAAAATTAGTGGATGAGATTAATAATAATACAGGACCAGGCAGGGCTCAATGCCTCTGTACAAGAGTAAGAATACCAATGATTCGATAAAGAGGGCTGTGAAAATATTTACAGACCCCTCACACCCCAGACATAAACTGTTTCAACTCCTACCCTCAAAACGATGCTATAAGGCAGTGCACACCACAACAACTAGACACAAGAACAGTTTTTTATTGAACGCCATCACTCTGCTAAACAAATAATTCCCTCAACACTGTCCAACTATTTACAAAGTCTGCATTACTATTACTGTTAATCTTCTCATCACTTCTTATCGCCCATCCCGTCCCACTTGTGACTGTATGACTGCAACTTTGTCAGTTGTATCCTTACGATTTACATTGACTGTTTCCTAGTATGATTTGATTGCTTATTGTACCCTATGACTATTATTAAGTGTTGTACCTTATGATTCTTGACTCTTGACAAATGTATCTTTTCTTTCTGAAAGCATTTACACCAAGACAAATTCCTTGTGTGTCCAATCACACTTAGCCAATAAAGAATTCTATCTTTCTATCTATCATAAAAATTGTTGAATCGTTTTTTAAAAATATCTTCTTGGACCCCATTGTTTTGGACAATTATTTCTTAGTAGACAGCATTTCTCTTTTTTATGACAAAATATGGATCTCATAGTGACCTAAAATACTTGGATAACTCAGATTGCTTAGATCCATTTTAACTGGCTTTATCCTGCCACTTTAGTTACTTATAAAGTAATAAAGGCAAGATAAAAAACTAATAAATAAATAAACAAATTTCAAAACTGCCATGGTTATTGATTATCTTATTTGGGAGACATGGAGTGTGACCTTGATAATTTTCATGAATCTCTAGGAGCTTTTAAGGCACTCAACTAATCTTGCTCTCTCTTCTCTCTCTCCTGTCACACAATCAAAACAGACTGTAGACATAGCTCATAATAAAAACAAAATGTAATAATACAAATATGTCAAATTCCAAAAGCCTTCCAGATAAGCTATATTTGAAACTTTTCCCATATGGCTGATAATGTTGGACACAAACTGTTGTAGGAGAACTAGTATCACAGAAAAAAATATTATTCTGTGAACTAATACCAACGCTTAGACTAAGCTAAATATAATAACTATTAAAAGTAAACATGAAGTATTCTGCTATGATTTATTGTATTTTGCAATAACCTTGCATTATTTAAAGTTTAGTAGATATTTTACATTTCTACCCATCATGTACTTGGCACTGAAAAGGATCTAAGTTGGAAGACAATGCAATTTCATGATTGCTCACAGTTGTGATAATCACTATTGAAAAACCTTGACTATAATTTCATTTGGTGGTATCACCTCCATTTTGTTTTATTGCAAAATAGAATAAAGGGAAAAAGAATGAAAAGCATGCTTTATTTCAGAAAGAGGCTTTTGTTTTTTCTTTATATTTGTTTCTACTTTTATTTTTCAAAACACCAAAAGCTGAAATTTATTACCATGTCATAAGATATGCGATTCATACAAGTCCAGACTCTTGTTATCTTTTTCAGCCTGAGGTAAATATGTCATGTCAGTTGTTCACCACAGTTAGAATATATTACTTTGTAAGATGCCATAAACCATATAAATGCTAAGACCAACAGACAGAAGTGAAGCTAGAATTTTAAACTCTTAATTGAACAGTTTTATGCTATTTTTGTATTAGCAAGTGTTACTTCAGAAGGCAAACTAATATTTTTCTTCTTCCTTTCATTCTATATCTACTTTTATATACCTGGTATCTTAGATCTTAAAAGAAAAAACAACAACCATTTTTTTAATTAAAAAATTAGAAGAAAAGGATATTCTTCCCTTTGCATTTTATAATTGTACACGCTAAAACATTTAAAACCGCTTTCAATTAGACTACCACAAAGATTATCAGAATAAAATTGGATCTGCTTATCTCTGCTTTAAATTAAATGTATTCATTATTTTATAAAACAATTTTACTTTAGGAAATGATCCTAAAAGTTTTCTAATCAAATAAGTATCCAATACACCCAGTAGCCAAAGTGCTGACAAGCTGCTGCAATAAATTAGGTACTCTGGATGGCAGATTGAGAAACGCTGATGGATGGTTGACTCTAATTTGTCACATTCAATCCATTCCACAAGGCTCCTTCTTCTATGTAGGATCAGAACTAAGTAATAGTCAATGTTATGGCATTCTATTTCCTAAGCTAACTACCATTAATATTTCCTTATCAAACTACCATTAATAACTTTTTTTTGTTATACAAATATATCACTTGATTTCTGTGTAGACTGGATAGGTAGCTGACCAACTGCATAGAAAGATATTTTGATACACCCAGATGAAGCTTTAGTGAATATGTGGTAATGGTTAATTGACACATGGAAAAATCTCATTTGAGATTGACACAGAAATCCAATCAATTTTTTCCCCTAAGCATTTTCTTAGACTTTTGTAAATTTGTCTCCAATATTAAAAAGGAAGTGGTAGTGAGTGGGGTTTTATGAGTTTTACATTGTGGATTGTACATTAAGTCACTGTACATAAGTTGTGTAGCCATGTAAATTTGTTCAGCAAATAAATCAGTAAAACAAACCATGGATTCTAAAAACAACTCATTCTGCCTTGACAATTAACACAAATTTGGTGATTTAAGTAAGAAATTATGAAGAAGACCATCAATTTCATGGCAGGGCTTTGTTATTTTGGCTCTTTTGCTTTCTTTCAGTTCTTGGTTGAAAAGCATTTTTTTTTAAAAAAAATCTGAGCAAATCTTTGATGCTATCTTGGTATTAATTCTTTCATCTTCTGTGACCTCAGCTGCAGAATTGTCACCACTCTGCATTAGCTTTTAATAGTTTTGTTACAATCTTTCACTGACTGAAGGCAGGTATGTTGATGAAGATAAGTGTGGAGAAATGTGTTTTTTAAGAGATAAGTATAGCTGTCTGTGGGATAAAAGATGATTGAACTGAAAGGGCAGGAGAATTGATTCATCTGCTGTTGGTTTATGTGTGATTTTAAGGACATCAATGGAATGACATGGGGGAAAAATAGAAAAAATAAAACATAACTCATAAAGTAGGGAAGTCATCATCAAACAGTAATGCTTCATGACCTATCCTTCCTAACATTTATGGCAAATTATAATGCTATATAAGAATATGTTCTATTTTTATAAGAAACTCAGAAAGATTCTTTCTGAAGTAATTCTAGAAAAGTATAGGGATTGAAACTAGATATAAGCAGTTATAATTAATATCTCTTTCTAATGAGAATGAATGATTTTGCCCTAAGCATAAAGCTGTAGCAAATTTATAATCCTTACCATTGTAGAAGAGAAACTTTGTTGGTGGTGCTTTTTTTTCTTTGGAGAGATGTTGTGCATTGGAGAAAACATGATATCAATATTAATGTCATGAAATATCCTCTTTAATATTTGGAGTGATACAGTTTGGTCTAGTGCTAAAGGCACCAGACTAGGAATCAGGAGAATGGGAATTCTAATCCCATTTTAGGTATGAAAACCAGTTGGTGACTTTGGGCCAGTCATTGTCTTTCAGACCAATTCACTTCACAGAGTTGCTATTGTAGGGAAAATAGAAGGAGGAAGGAGTATTAAAAATGTTCGCTGCCTTGAGTTATGTATAAAAATAATAAAGGTAGGATTAAAAAAAATCTTTAAAAATTGGATATATATTGTAATATCTGTTACTTAAAGCATTCCTCTAGACATGTGTTTTTCAAACTTGGCAACTTTAAGAGGTGTGGACTTCAGATGAAGAATTCCCAAAACATCATGTTGGTGGGGAATTCTGGGAATTGAAGTCCACATTTCTTCAAGTTATCAAGTTTTAAAAACACTGATTTAGACTTTCCATTTTACCTAGTGTTCCTGAAAATCAGACAATGACACGATAGCATACAGATTGTATTGTCTATGAGAAGTTATGTTCATACAGCTTAAATATCTTCACTAGTTAATTAAAGATTCTGGAACTAATGATGAAAATCTATCTTTTCTCATTTTGTAACTAATCCAATCAAACACACACATACAAAAGTGCCTGAAGTACATTATAGAACATCAACTGTTTAAAAAGATTAAAATATGGGTGTGAAAGGGGAACTGCAACACAATTTTCTTTTGTGAGGCTATAGTCAGTTGTTTAATCACAGAGAAGAGGCTCAGAATATATTAGTGTGATTTCACAAAAACCTTTGGATTTAGAAGTTATCTTTGGCAATGAAACATTTTTTTTTCATAAACATGGATTATTGCAATTTATGGGGTGCAACAGGATATTGTTTATTCTATTTACTAAGGACCTAGGTAAGGACCAGGACAGAGTATAATGAAGATGCCTACAACATTTTTTTTATTCAGGGTTAGAAGAGACAACCATATTGCTGTGTAAAAGGCACAATATTTCTAATAAAAGTCTTTTGTGTCTGCTTCTTGAGGGGTCAATTAAAGCTTTCTTGCTATTTCTGCAGCACAGACCAAAAATGCTTTAGTTCTTCAGGTTTTGATTTAATATATTGCTGTAAACAGATGATACAGCACAAGAGAGAGAATCTAATCTGCTTTCTTCTTTGTCATCATTGAGGCCTTTGCAAATGAGTTAATTAATTTGTACCACTGCACTCTTTTCATGAAAAGGTGCAAAGCTGGCACATAATTTGAAATCTTACTGAATTCTCAAGGGAAAAGGGGAAGCAGACATATATAAAGCTGCAAGGCCGGCAAAGTCTTTGAGCATCCTATAGGGCTTTATTATTATTATTTTTTCTGTTTAAGAGATTTCCTTATCCACTTTTCGTCTCCCACCCATGTAAAAGATACAACAGAGTAGGCATTAAAATTTTTATGAAGTGCCTGCTTTATTGCCTTAATAAATCTTACTTTGGTTTCCAGAACGCAGTCCCACTGATGTTAAAGAGTTTATATGAAAATTAAGCTGCCAATCGATCTCTTTAATTAGACAAATGCCTAGATTAAAAATAAAACAAATGTCAGATAGAATGAAGGGCAAGCATGGTTGGCCCAGAGGGAGATTCTCCCCTCCATATCTATTTGCAAAGGTTAATGGACTCATATCTTATGATTAGGAGGTGCAAAAGGACAGGTCTCTCACTCCTGAATCGTGCCTTTCAGTCCCACTGAATTATTTACACCTGAAAATGAGTTACATAATTATGAACCTGGTTAAAGTTAAGCTGAGTACATTTTTCAGGAGGTTACTGCTGCATTTGGCCTGCAGTGTGTTTTTTCCTCTTTATCCTGTATGGTATATCCTGGCTGGCAAGGCAAACAAAAAATTTGTCAACTGTCACATTGAATAATGAGTTCCTTATCCAGAATGTCATTTCGTTGTCCAAAGCAAGGTGGCAGATAAACACACAGATGCAAACATCTTTCCATTCCCCCTTTCTTTGATAAAGATTGTGGCCTCAGAAGTAAGTCATTTTTATATGTTTTAAAAGAATATTAAAATAATTATCAGAAATATTAGAAAACCAGGTTCCACCAAGATGCTTAAATGGATGCTTGAAAGATAAAAATGTTAACAAGTTAGGAACCCTTTAGTATTTTCTTTTTGTCTCATTATCTAAAGATGATGGACAGTCATCTTGCAGGGATGGCATAGTGAATTCTGCAGTGTGTAGGGAGTTGGGCTTGATGACTTCTTAGGTCTCTTTCAACTCGATGATGTTATGATGCTTGATCCATAATGGCATCTGGGTCCTTCAGAATACTGGTATTTTACCTTCTTTGTTTATGCTATGTTCACAGCACTGCCTATTTGGCATTAGTACTTAGACTTATATAGCAATAGCAAAGCACTTAGACTTATATACTACTTCAAAGTGCTTTAGAGCCCTCTCTAAACAGTTAGCTCAGTCAGCATATTGTCCCCAACAGTCTGAGTCCTCATTTTACTGAACTCGGAAGGAAGGAAGGCTGAGTCAACCATGAGCCAGTCAGGATTGAACTCCTGGAGTGAGCAGAGACTTAGGCTGCAGTACTGCATTTTAACCACTGCGCCACCATGGCTTTTGTGTGATTATCTTGGTCCTTATGCCAAAAACTATTGAATAATTCTTTTTATGGGTGACTGGGCTAACATGCCTGAAATGCTTCTTCTCCCCCTATTAATTCATACATATAGCAGAATGCCAATGGTACATTTCAGTAGCAATAGCAGTAGCAGTAGGGATGTGCATGCTTCAAACATTATTTAGTAATCATGCTTCAGAGCGTGTAGACATCTGAAAGCAACATCTCAAATTAGATATAATTTTAAAGTTTCCACTTGAATGACAATGTTGCTGTTAATGCTGACACTTTTAAAATACCACTAATAAACAATAACACAGAATATGACAGAAGCCTTCCTACAATAATTTGGGAAAACGTTCTGTGCTATTACCTGAATTCCAATAGTATATTTATAGCTTTCTCTCATTCCGTCCATTCCCATGGTAATCTATTATTGCTCAATCAAACTACTGCTCTCTGTCCCGATGGTGCAAGCAAATTGCCCACTTAGGAAACATTGAGATGAATTAAACAATATTAACTTTATTTATCAAAGGCCCTGACCAGTCATTCACAATAATTAGGCCAATCAAATTTACCAACTCAGCTGGGATTCTGGAATCCATAGAGTGGAATCCTGGATTCTGATTGTTCCATCCAAAACTATGCAATAATCTGCTCAACCCTGCAAGATTCAGGGAATTGAAGATAAAATAAATGTAAATTTGTTTTGGTTTTGCTGTAACAAAAGGAATAATATAGTTTATATGCTCAAGATTCTGTCCATTTAATTATCTGCCAAATTTGATACATAGTTGATCTTCAGGCATTTTTGGACTATCTAATAAATTTCAGATATTTATGACCAGAGAATTTGTTCTCTCCAGCTATGTTAAGTAGCACTTATAGATGAATATTAGTGGAATCAATCAGTTTTTCCTGCCAATGTTGGTATGGCAACATAGGCCTAGATTATTACTTGTCTGAATTTAACTGTCAAGAGATGGAATAAGTTATACTGGGGTCCAAGATGACAAAATCCTGAAAATGACTGATAATTTAATTGAAAACTTCATGGTGATCTGAGCTTTCACCAAGAAGAGAGCTGTTTGAGAGTACAAGTGTTCATTGAAAAATGTCTTTCTAAAGAGTGAAGACCTTGGGAGATGCTTTTTAAGATTATGCTGGGATTTTCTTACTTTTATTTTTTACACTATGGATCCACTACATCTTTCTTTCTTAAGTAGCAAACATGAGAAAGTGTTTGACTGCAATTTCAAGGAAAACATCAATTTAAACTACCAGACCAAGTATGATGAGTGAGTCCTTGTAACAAGAGACAAGTCTAAAATCTGAGGAACAAATGATAGAAAGCAAGATTAAGAGCCTTAATATTTTCCTCCTAGAAAGGCTCATACTTACATAGGATTTGTTATTTTCTGTAGTGCTTAAAGCATATTTGGAAACAAAGACTGTTTGAAAGCTTTTGACAGGACTCCTCTATTCATTTTTTTAGAGTTAATTTTTTGGTGGAAGTGATGAGCTACAGAGTGTTTTTTCCTCCAAAGGAATCTATGAGCCAGAGGTGGGCTGATGGTGGTTTGCATTGCCTCTGGCAGACCTGTAGTTAAGATTAGGTGCAGTTTGGTGAACCAGCAAATCCCCCCATTGGCTGGCCCTGCCTCTGTCCATTTTTTGGCCTGTTTTATGGGCCAAAAAATGGCCTGAAAAACTACCTAAAATGGCCCCCAAAACAGCTTGAAAACAGCCATAAACAGGCCGAAAAACGGGCAGGGGCAGGGCCAGCCAGTGGTGGTATTAGCCCCAACCAGCTGAATCTTACCTCTTCCTTTGAGGCGAGTGGCCGGGAGGTGGGGCTGGGTGTGATGAGTGACATCAACCACCTGGTCACATGACCAAGTGGCAATGCCTACCCAGCCAGAGAACCGGTTGTTAAAAAATTTGCAGTCCAGCATTGCTATAAGCTGCTAATGGCAGTAAGCAGTAATGAGGAAAATGTATTAAGAAGAAACATATATCATACTCTTGTACACTCACAATGACTGGCAATTTGTATAACGTGATGATTTCTGTAAGAAGGAGGCCTCTGACAGCCTTTGAATGGGTTGCTATTCATTTGTTCGATTTATATCTCAACATTCTTCAGAAGCTTGAAGTGCATATACATAGCACTTTCTCTTTCCATTTTTTTCTATAGGTTGGATTGAGAGACAATGATTGGAGAAACATGGACTTTCATGACTGGTGGTAGCCCTGAACCTGGAGTTCTAACACTACATCACACTGGTTTTTCTCTCAGACTTTGAAAAAGTCAAATATTTTAAAAAGTTCATTGAATTCTTATACCACAGAGGTTGCCAACTGATGGTCCGTGAAATTTTTTTTGGTGGTCCGCAGCACACCCGTGTCTGCAACAGGGGTGATAGTGGTGGTGGATGGACTGATGTGCATGGGGAGGGTAGCATGGGGAAGATCACAGCATCGGAGCCCTTCCCGGGTGTTCCCTGGCCTGTGAGGGGAGGGCACGATCTCCCATGCCCCTCTCCTCAGAGCTGCAAAATGCTTGCCATCCCTCTGGCAGATGCCAAGCCTCCTCCCACTGTGTTCTCTTCCTCCTCGCCAGAAGTGCTTACACGGCCAGTGGGAAGGAGGTGCCAGAGGGGCGGTGAGCACTGTGCGGCTCCTGAAGGGAGAGGTCGAACCTCCCCCTTGCAACATCTTCACCTGAGGTCATTGCTGGCAGCTGCTTCCTGCTGCTCAGGAGGTCTGTGCTCTTCCCGCTGCTGCTCGGCCTCCTCAATGCACAGAAGCAGGAGGCAGCAGCCATGACATGAGTTTTCTAGGGAGAATGAAGGATTGCCCCACCTCCCCGCGAGCCATCTGGTCTTCAGCATGTGGCTCATTGGCTTCCAGACATAAGATTCCCACCATCCAGCACCAGTGGTTCCTTTCCTCCCCCCGGGAAAGAGAGAGAGAGAGAGAACACACACACACACACACAGAGAGAGAGAGAGAGAGAAAGAGGGAGAAACCACCCAGCACCAGTTCAGAGTTCCTTCCCCCCCCCAGGACAGAGAGAGAGAGAGAGGGAGACAAGACACAGAGACAGAGACAGAAAGAGAAAGGGAGAAAGAGAGATGAGAGATCCTGGTGTTTTGTTTTCTGTGGGAAACTGGTCCAAATGACTCTGAGTATTTAATGTTGCAGAAACAGGCAGTCAAGCTAAGTGCCTGAAGGACCCCATTCCATCAGTGGAAGTCCAGGCACTTTAGTGAGCAGCATGCTAGATTCATATTAGTGGTCCGAGGGATTTAAAATTATGAATTTGATGGTCCCTCAGGTCCAAAAGGTTGGAGACCCCTGTTATAGCACATCCAGGGTTGGTTTTTTCTCCCCAGGTTTGGTGAGAAGCAAGAGCTGCTTTGTGGAACAACAGAGAGGCACTGTAAGTACATGAGAGTCAAAATACTCTTATAAATAATGCTGAATTATGCACAACCAGAAAACTAAAGATACAAAGATAGGGAAGGAAGAGGAAAAGAGAGAGGTCAGAACCCAAATAGATGTGTAGCGTGAAAAAGTTCCAGACTTATTCTCTAATACCTAAAGCAAATGTTAGAAAACCCTGCCTTATTTCCTGTTAATCTATTGTATCAGAATTCTTCAACTCAGTGTCAGCTTGTAGATTTTCCAGCCATTGCAAGTTTGTTTCCAATTCTTTGTCATTTTCTGAATGACAAAGAAAAAAAAGTGAATTAATCACACACACACACACACAGAGCACTTTGGGAGATTGGTAGCATTTCTATTTCTACATATGTTATGGTCATGTTGTATATATGGGAATGCTATTAGGTTGAAGACTCTTTCTAAGCATCCAGACTTTCCATCTTCCAATCAGTCTAGTTTAAAATATAACCAAGATTGATATCAGTTACCTTGACAATTTACAAATCTGTGCATATTTTAAGAATCACTGAGTTAGTCTATGTTTGCAAATCTAGACTTGTAGAGAAGCATCAGCTGATCTTTGCCCTTCTTGCAATTCATTAAGTACAAAGAACTGCTAACCAATTAGTACCTGTTTACTATTATTTCAAATGGACCAATATCTTGTTTTGGAAAAAAATCCATAATCAGCCTGAAGGCTGTCAAACAAACACATTCCTTGTGTGTGTATCCAAGCACACTTGGCCAATAAAGAATTCTAATTCTAAAGAATTCTATTTCTATAGATCAGGGGTGTCAAACACGATTTCATTGAGGGCCACATCAGGATTGTCTTTGATCTCGGAGGCTGGGTGGGCATGGCCAGGATGGGCATGGCCAGCTCAGTGTCACTCATTGAGACTCTGTTTTTTAAAAAATAAATTTTATTAAGTTTCCAAATTTTAAAAACATAAAATAAAACTTTATACATTGTTATCAACATCAAGACATCTTTTTCATCTCCTCACATTTTTCAGTATATGTATTTACTTATTCCTTTACCATTACATCTTACTCTTACTATAAATCAATATCTTTTATCCTTACATCTCAATCTTCTCCATGGTATATTTACATATTTACATATTCTTTCATTCTTTTCCTAATTTGCCATTTTATTTTCTTTTTATTTCTAAACCACTCATCCCAGGCATCCCAGGCCCTATGGTAAATTGAATCTTCTCTGTCTTTTATTTTCACCATTAGCCTGTCTATCTCTAAACAATCTATTATTCTTTTTATAACCATGCCTTCTGGTGGAACCCTTTTTTCCTTCCAGAGTTGTGCATATGAAATTCTTGCAGCTGTTAATATATGTAACATAATATATCTATCTGTTTTATTGCATTTTTGTGTTATTATACCTAATAAAAAAGTTTCCGGATTAAATTCAGTTTTCTGATTTGTGATTTCTTCTATCCATTGTCTAATTGTATTCCAATATTTTTTCACTTCCTGGCATGTCCACCAGGTATGAAAATAAGTGCCTTTTCCTTTTCCACATTTCCAACAATTTGGGTCTGATTTTTGCCAATCTAGCGGGAGGAAGGTGCCATCTGTAGAACATTTTGCATTGATTTTCCTTGTATGCTGTGGATGTAATTTGTAATTTGATCCCCACATTCTCTCCCAATTTTCCAGGTCTATATTGTGGCCAAAATTTTTTGCCCATACCATCATCGTCTCTTTGACCACCTCTTCTTCCATTTTAAAATCTAGTAGAAAGTTAAATATTCTTGAAATCATTTTCCATTACTTGTAGAATTTTATCTAATTGATGCTTTTCCATTCAGAAACCAAATTGTTCTTTGTCCTTCTGATATCTCACCTGAATTTGCATGTATGGCCACCAATCTATCTTTATATTTTGTTGCTGTAATTCTTGTCTTGTTTTTAATCTTCCTCTGTTTTTGATTGTGATGGCTTCCTTCAGCCCTCTGCCAGTGAAAATGGACCACACAGACTCCATTTTTGGGCCTCCATTTTTGCTGGCAGAGGGCTGCAGGAGGCTGTCACATCCAAAACCAGAGCCCAGGTGGGCCTTGTGCAGTATCCCTGACCTCTATTTTTGCTGGCTGAGGCACTGTGGACAGGTCCTTTGCTGTTTCCAGGGCAGCACCACGAGCCAGATCTAAGTACCCCACAGGTTAGATCTGGGCCCTGGGCCTTGAGTTTGACACCCCTGCTATAGATTTTAACAAATATATATAAATGAAAAACTTCCCAATAATAGAGGCAAACTTCCCTTTTTCTTCAACCTCCATGGCTGGCAATGCTGGTATATAAACAATTTTGGAGATAATTTATCCCAATTATTCTAGCATGTTGTTACAATATGAACCCAGGAAGCGGGAGGTGAGACAAAGCAAAATTACTCTCAAATGAAAGCAGAGACTATACCTTGAAGCATAGGCTGCAGTATGTTGCTTTTTCTGAAAAAGCATTTGTTTGACCCAAAAGTTTCCTAATTCACAGATAAAATAGGACAGAAATACATTATGCTTGAAAAACTGCAGGATAACATTTTGCAACCAGGGCAATGTGGTTGGTCAGGTCAATCTAGTGCCTTATAATCAATTATAGGTGGACAGTCTGAGTCAATATGTGGGCCAGTATAAAGAAATAGATTTAGCCATCAAAATGGAGATGAGTAGGTCAGTCCTACTGAAAACCTGCTATAGATGTCTTGTTCCAGTTTCAGAAATATTTAAATTATTATTTTGAAGAAATCCAATGCTGTATTTTCATAAGTAAAATATTACTTTGTTAGAATTTAGTTTGATCATTCATAAACTCCCTAGCAGTTTATAGCACTACTGTGGTAGATGTATAGTGGTAATGGAGAGTTCTGATATTTATAGTCCCCTATTGGGAGCTTTTTGTGAGCCAGCAAAAGTGAGGGCTATGATGATGAAAACTGTCAAAGCTGAGAAAGAAAAACATTACACAGACTAAAAGAAACTTGAAACAGTATTCTAAATGGGCAAATCAGAACAAAGTTGGAGTGTGTCCAGAAATAGAAAAAGGAGCAGGAACAAACATAGGGTAGAAAGAAGGCTAGAAATACCAGAACAGGAGAGTCAAGATATGGTAAGTTTAAGGCTATACATGCTTTGTTCTTCACTTTTGCCTCTCCCTCCCAGATCATATGGAAACGACATAATTCCATATGCAGCCAATCAGCCCACTAAGAGAGATTTCATTAATTAACAGGTTGAAAGACAAGTGCGAAAAGACTGATGTAACAGAAACAAAGGGAGCATCATTAAAATTTCAGAGAAGATATGTTGCTGATACTGTAAATTAATTGTATAAACAAATTTTCATTTCACAAATATTCATTCATACAATAAACGTCATTGCAAAAACCAATCCCAACCACAAAAAACTTCTCTCAAGACCAGACTTATCCATACTGCAAAGAATTTGCTCCCGTGAACTCCGCAATGAACTCAAAAGACATCTAGACAATGGAGAGAAGGATCTCTACATTGACTACCATGCAGATTGTATCAAAAGTAAGTCACACAACCCACAACTCCACATCCAACCCTACCTCATCCAACCCACCATCACTCAAAACTAGGCATGCATGCCCCTAACTACCTCAATTCCAACTACAACTGACCTTAAATGCAATCTACTCAATGCAAGAAGCCTTATGAATAAAATACCTGAATTTCTCCTCTTACTAAATATGGCTAAATTCAACATCATATTTGTCTGTGAAACATGGCTCAATGCATCTCTCCCTGACTCTATTACCACAGTAAGAGACTATCATGTTTACTGATCAGATTGTGAAATCCATAGAGGAGGTGGTGTTGCTATATTCTACAAAAAGTCCTTACATCTAAAAAACATCCAAGTTACCCAAGAACTTGCTCTTCCTGAGACCATTGTCTGTGAACTGTCCTTAAATATCACATTTCAATTCTTACTATGTTACAGAGATCCTGATTATGACATCGAACATGTAAACGAGCTAAATTCATTATGAACATGGGCAACATCCTGCCCACACACTTTTATCTTTCTTGGTGACTTCAATCTACCTCACATTAACTGGACCCTAAATGAATGTAAAACTGAACCCATACATGCAACCTCCTACAAAGCTGTAACAAACCTGGGACTGGAACAACTAGTAACCAACAATTCTAGACTTAACAACTGCCTTGTTCTCATCTTCTGCAATAGTTTGAATTCAATTTACGGAATACAAATTAAAGAACCCTTTTCCAACAGTGACCACAATATGATTGACTTTTGTTTCAACATACGTCCACACAAAAATCAACACAATGATGTGATCCCCAATTAAAACTTCAAAAAAGGGAACTATGATCTTATAGACAACGATCTCTCATCCCTTGATTGGCAATTTCTATTCACTGGATGCAACACTGTTGAAGACCATTACAACATATTTTTACTTGAAATCAAAAGAGTCATCAAACTATATGTACCAATAACAACTCCAAAAACCAGAAAAAACAGATTACCCATAACAATAAGGAAGCTTCAATCCAAAAAGAGACCACTTTGGTTTTGGTGGAAAAACAAATCTGGTCACGTTGCTAACTTCAAAAGCCGATACAAAATTTATGCCACCAGATAAAGACTGAATGTACCAATTATCACATTAAACAAGAGGAAAACCTTCTACGCACCAGTTCCATCCACGCTTTCTACAATTTTGTAAACAACAAACTAAAAGACTCAAGGTCCATCCCACCCCTGAAAGGACCTAATGGTAAAGACTGCAATGATGACACCATTAAAGCCAACCTCTTTAACACATTCTTTGGCTCAGTATTTGTAAACAGCAATGGATCATGCCCAGTATTTCCTAGTTGAACCACAGACAACTACAATAAAATTGATCTAATACATATCAATTTTACAGAAGACGATGTTGAAAAAACACTACGCAATCTAAAACCATCTCTATCTATTGGACTGGACGGAATATGTGCCTACTTCTTAAAAAAGCTATCTACTGCCATAGCTGAACCTCTAAGCATAATCTTTGAAAAATCTTTCAGGACCAGTTCCTCCAAAACTATGGTCACAAACCACAGTCATCCCCATCTTCAAAAAGGGAGACCCCACCCTAGTTGAAAATTACAGACCAATCTCCTTATGCTGCGTCACCTGTAAAGTCATGGAATCAATTATTAACCAATCCATTATCCTCCACTTAGAGACAAACAACCTATTCTCTAATAAACAATTTGGTTTCAGAAAAAAACTATCCGGCAATCTGCAACTCTTACACTGCAAAAACATATGGACTACACAACCCGATCAGGGCAAAGCAATAGACGCAATCTACATAGACTTCTGTAAAGCCTTTGATTCAGTGGTACACTACAAACTACTCCTAAAACTAAATCTTATGGTATCTCTAAACACCTGCATAACTGGATAGAAGCATTCCTGTCAAATAGACAACAAATGGTCAAAATTGGGAGTGTCCTATCAAATTCTGTACTTGTCAACAGTAGTGTCCCCCAAGGCAGTGTTCTAGGACCAACTCTCTTCATAGTCTACATAAATGACCTCTGTGATCATATTAAGAGCAACTGCGTCCTCTTCGCTGACAATGTGAAGCTGTTCAACATCAGAGACAATACTGCTACCCTTCAAAAAGAATCGAATGGTCAAACAAATGGCAACTTCAAATCTCAACAAACAAATGCTCTGTCTTACATATTGCCAAAAAAATAATAATCAGAAAATAAAATACAGGCTGAATAGTCAAGACCTTGTTGATGATCCAAACTCATCTCTAATGATCTAAGTGCTAGAGCCCACTGTAACTACATAGCCAAAAAGGCATTAAGAGTTGTTAACCTAATCTTACGTAGCTTTTTCTCTGGTAATATTATACTACTAACTAGAGCATACAAAACACTTTCTAGACCAATACTCGAATACAGCTCATCAGTCGTTTTTACTTATACCTATTATCTTGTAAGCAATTGACAAAACAAATAAAACAAATAAATAAAAATAAATTGTCACTCATAGATGCAAGGGGAAAAGCTCTTTTTAAATATTTACTGTTACAAAAGTATGCTGGAGTAGAAACACACTCCAGTGTGTTTTCAAATTTGAGCTGCCATCAATCAACATTTTAAATCAACATCGGTGGATTCAACTTCAATCTTGCTACAGTAATAAAAGCTTTAGAAAATCAATGTTATAGGTTATAGGTGTAGCAATTTTGTAATTTACAGTACTTTGTTTTGCACATTTATATTGATATTTCTTACAATGCTATGTAGATGGTAGGAGAATAAATGACAGTACAAGTTTCTTAGAGAGAAAACAAAAGCTTTAGTGGCTTTTTATCTACAGTAAAATACATATCAACCACGTAGCACTAGCACTTAGACTTATATATCACTTCACAATGCTTTTACAGCCCTCTCTAAGTGGTTTACAGAATCGGCATATTACCCCCATTTTACCCATCTCAGAAGGATGGAAGGCTGAGTCTATCTTGAGCCTCATGAGAATTGAACTGCCGACTGCAGGCAGCCAGTGGTCAGAAGAAGTAGCCTGCAGTACTGCATTCTAACCACTGCACCACCACGGCTCTTTTATGATATGTAAAATACATATCAATAATGGCTCCCTGGTCACAGTTCCACCATATCACTAAACAAATACTTTTTGTTTCTCATAAGAAGATGATCTCATTGGAGGAAGAGGGGGTGTTGGGTTGACATCAGAGATGGGGTCCTGTAAAGCAAAAGAGAACCCTGAAGAAGATCTGGTAGGAGTGCTTGGATAGAGGGGAGCACAGTCCTTGGCACAAAGAGGGATGGTTTTAAACAATACTTAGGCTGTTGAATATTTGTTCTTGATTTCACTAAACAGCAATAGCTGGGTTTAAATTGAACTGGGCAATATTATATTGCGGATGGTGCATTAATTAAATAATGGTTGCAGAAAATGTTGCTGAAGAAAACGTTATTTGTCAAACTTTTAATACTGCCTATCTTATAGGAAATGATTCTGGGCAGCATACAATATAACTAGTAATTAAAACATTCTGCAAAATCAACTAAAATCATAAATATGGCTAAAATAAGACCATGAGCAGGAAGATATTACATATAATGCAGTCAGTGTGTGGACTCCCCATTACTAGGGGATCTCCTGGCTTTCTGAAAAAGGACTTTCTAGGAAGTCACAAGGATTGGAGCTAACCATACCTTGGCAGGAATGATCTTCCAGAAAGCAAGAATTGCAGCAGAAAAAGCTTCACCTCTTTCAGATGGGACTCTTTTCACATAAGTCCTGCAGCACGCCTCTCCTACCAGTCCTGATGGTACTGGTAGATAAAAGTGGCAAAAAGCAGTCTCTCAGACAACCTAGCCCCAAGCCATGTACAGTTTTAAAGTTCAAAATATTATGCAATGTGAGAACAATCTCGAGGGATCAGGGGAAGAGATGCTATCTAGGAAACAATCATAGAAGGGAGTGGAAAAGCCCACAGTGGCTTAATGGTCAGAGGAAGAAACCTAGCAGTCATTATAATTGATATGGTGGTTAAAAGTGGTGACAGAGACTTGTACTTTCAGACTTGTAAGATTTTGTTAATATATCCTTACGATCCAGTAGAATTAACTTAACTAATCATGTTTTATGTCTGACTGACTGACAGAAAATTCTTCTTCTGACCTTGAAAGTGGATATCTGGTTCCCTTTGCCCAGAAGAGCTTGGTTTATCTGAAACAAGAGTGCAAGATGGCTATTTGTGGACACAAATATTTACTGCCTCAAGATATGCCTTAATAGCAGTGGTGAGATTCAAATTTTTTAACTACCAGTTCTGTGGGCGTGGCTTATTTGGTGGGTGTGGCTTGGTGGTCATGTGACTGGGTGGGCGTGGCTTGATCATGTGACTGTGTGGCATGGCTTGGTGGTCATGTGACTCGGTGGGCGTGGTTAATTTGACATCACTCACATCAAGGGGTGCCTTTACTGGCCTCAAAGAGATACAATTTCCCTCTCTATTTATTTACTATTATTGAACAATCAAAATACACTATTTAATCCTATGTATATATGCCATGTGTTACATATACATATACATATTATGTACAGTAGTATAGTGTGTGTAAAGGCACACAAAAAGATACATTATCTACTATATATACTGTATGTGTATGTACACACACACACACACACACACACACACACAGAGCTCTTCTAAAACTATATACATTCAACCTCACTGCGTTTGGAAAAACACACCCATAGTCCACTTTCTGCCACACATTTAACTATAATGTCTGTACATTAGAACATTGCACATATCTTCAGATTTACTTCCCTAGCCTGCACATGACCGTTTAGACCCAGGAGATATCATGGATTGAGTAAAATGTGGTGAAACTCACTTAACAACACTCTTGCTTAGCAACCAAAATTTTGGGCTCAATTGTGGTTATAAGTGAAGGACTATCTCTGCCTTGTCCTAGTAAACTCCTCTGCCAATTTTCCGCTCTGTTAGAGGCACCAAAATAATCCAGATTCCAGATGATATAAGGTCTCCTGCTGGAGCAGGGGGTTGGACTAGATAGCCTCCAAGGTTCCTTCTAACTCTGCTATTCTATGATTATGTAAGGATCTCCTGCTGGAGCAGGGGTTTGGACTAGAACAGGGTTCTTCAAACTTGACAGCTTTAAGACTTGTGGACTTCAGCTTCCAGGATTCCTCCTCCAGTCATGTTAGCTGAGGAATTTTGGGAGTTGAAGTCCACAAGTCTTAAACTTGCCAAATTTGAAGACCCTTTGACTAAAATATTTCCCTCTCTCTCTTTTCCTCTCTCTTTCTCCCTCTCTTTCTGTTTCCCTCTGCCTCTTTCTCTCTCTTTCGATCCCTTCCCTTCCCTCTCTCTTTCTAAAGCTAGGAGAGGAGACCCACCTGAAACAAACACACAAACACACACACGCACGCACACAAACTTCCAAGTGCCCACCTAAAACAAACACACACACACACCATTCTCTCTCATGATACTGGTCTGGAATGAACTGATCCAGCAAGTTCCAGATCAGCAAGAGAACGAAGAAAGCTTGCGGAGGTGCTCCGGTGGGTGGTAGGTGGAAAGCGGCAGAGGGCGGGGCTACCCCGGGAGTTCCCTCCCTCCCTTTCGGGGTGCTGTGGCCGTTCACTCCGCAGCCCACACTCACATCCAAAACATTGCCCTTAGCAACAAACACCGCACCCCCTCATGCACCCCTTGCAGCTCCCCAGGCAGCTCCCAATGCTCACCCTGCATCTGTGCCTCCCTGCTCGCCCCTCGCCTTGCCCCAATGGGGCAGCTGCACCAGCCATGACCAGCAACAGACCACCTCCTCCTCCACCTCCCTTGAAGTCCTTGCCCCGTGCTGCCCCACACTTTTGCCACACATTGGGGAGGAACTGCAGTGCAAACTGTTTGAACAACAAAATAATCTGCATTTTGTCCAGAGCCTGGCAGCTCGCTGGCTGGCTGGCTGCTGAGAATATACGAGTTTTAAAAAAGTAGATGTGGAAAAAAAAGCATGGGCAAAGCCTTTGCCCACATCGCCCCTTCGACCTCGTGCTCTGCGCCAATCAACTGCCCCCACCCTGAATTTCTCAATTCCCCACAATTAACGTACAGAAAAACCCGTGTTCTTTTTGTAATGCCATCCAGCCGTGAAGGCCCTCACCGGAGCCCAGTCTCCAAATCCTGGGGGGGGGAGGTTGTGGGGACTGCTGAATCCCTCGGAGGAGCCTCTTTCAGGGATGGGGCTGCTCTGAAAAAGGGGTGGCAGCTTCATCTCAGTGGAATGAATGGAGGCTTGAGCATGCTGCGCCCGTTCCTCTCTTCCTTTCGGGAGAAGGAGGAAGATGGCAATGGAGGCTTGAGCATGCTGTACCCATGGGAGGAAGGAGGAAAAGGGCAACGGAGGCTTGAAGGTAGGGGAAGGCAAGCTCCGGGACACGGGGGGCTAGCGTGACTCGCAGGCTTACCTTTCAGCAGGAAGATCAGAGCTGCTCAGTTGGAGCATAGGGCCAAGCACCCAGTGTGGAGTGAGGAGTGACTGGGCGGGGCGAGCGTAGGGTGGGGCAAGTGAGCAAGCTGCGACCGGGAACCGGTTCGGGGGTGTGGCCAGCCAGAAGTTGCTACCTGTTCGGCGACCCATGCCAAATTATCACTACCGGTTCTCCCGAGTAGGTGCGAACTGGTGAATACCACCTCAGCTTAATAGTGCCTTTCTCCTATGTTTCAGGTTCATCCTTTGTTGATCAACAGAAGTGCTCTAACTGTCTTCTCTACCATTTTATTTTCTCAGCTGTTCTGTAAGCCATGGAGAACAATGGGATTTAGAATAAAGAAGAGGTTGCAGGGGCACAGTCTAGGTCATCTGTCATTGGACGTGGACTGATCTAAGAGATCCTTCTTCCTTGCAGTTTGAGATGGTGTCAACTTAACTAATCATAACTGAAGAAATCTGCACCTTCAGGTCCTTGCAAAACACAGTTTTAGATTGCGGTCTTCAGTATGTCATGAATATCCAGGTGTGGCTCTGAAACCAGTGGCACTAGTCATTTTCTGCTCTAAGAGCAGCTTTGTTAAAATGAAATGCCTAGATCTTCTTTGTGCATGCCACAACATCTGGAAATGCTGCATTTGTTCAAGAAAACATTGAACAAATTTGTTAGATATCTCTAGACTTTGATTTTACATATGACATGAAGCATCTAATTTCCCTGCTTTGATTCTGTAATAACCATTTAGGTAATTAGGGAAAGATTTCTAATTACATTGATTAATCATATTTAATTTTTTTCAGAAGTTTTATAACTAGTAATTATGATTCATTCATATTTTCAGATGCTTTAGTAAAAGTAAACATGACAAAAGGGATTTTTAAGCATAGCAAAAGTCTCTCTGATCTCATTATACAGTTGAATATCAAAGATTTAAACTGTCTAATCAGATCAGAGTGACTTTGCAATGTATTTTCCAGTTAATTGTCACTGGAGTATGCTGCAGCAAGTTCATGTCAGCATTGCTAGTTCTTTTCCCTTATTAATCAGTAATTTAAGACAAAAAGACTTTGATTGGAAAAGGTCCTATTGTATTAGTAAAATTACAAAAGAAATACAGAGAAACAAACAAAAAATTAGTATTCCAATGACTCAGTTAGTTTAAAGAGGAAAAAGTTGATGGTAATAGGAAATGTTATTGCGTTTGCTTTGCATTGTTGAGTTGGCTTCCATCAAACTGTGCATTACTCCAATTTAATACATAGATCATAAAACAATTACCTTTGAGATGATCCCTCTTTCCAAATTTTCTAATGCAGGTATCTTCACAAATATGAGTTTGAAGATGCCTGTCAAATGCACATATGAGCAATGCCATTTCAAGCTGCAGGTGGCTAAAACACTACCTTCTTTCCTGCACTTTCACTGCTGATTACTCCTGCCGATGGGAGATTACAAGGCAGAAGCAATTTCTGAAGTCATGTAGTGTATTTAGTTTGACAGTAAGCAGACCTATTCACCCTTCTAGCAGACGTTTCAATCTGAGAGGAGCATTCATGCGTGGTAGGTGTGTTGCCTGTCTGTATATGAATATGAGATTCAAAAGAGAAACATAATACTAGAGAATTGGCTGGATTCATATGTTTTGGAGTGACTTCCTGTTATAAAAGATGAAAAAAAAAAACACCTGAAACTGAATGTTGGAAGTAATTCATAAGGTGTAATAAGAGTAGATGTGATATAATAGAGTTTTCTCTTTTTCCTGTATTGTTTGTAAGGTATTTCATTTCAGGTATTTCTTATTCAAAGGAAACTATTACATAGTAGAAAGCTCAGCTTCTAAACTTTTAATCTTCTTATTAATCTCCTATTTAGATTACTTAATAGAGCCTAGAAACACCACCACCCCCTTCTAGAATACCACAGAAGTTTGTATTTGCAATTGCTGGACAAAGAATTTGAAGCAAAAATTCTAGGCTGAGTAAATTGACATTACATATCCTTCCTTCTCCCTCTCTACAGAGAAGCGTGCTCTGGACAAAATTCAAAGATAAAGCCAGCCTATTTTATCAGCTAAATCTTGGACTTAAATCAAAATTATGTTGTTCAGGTCCCAAAATTTTAAACAAAGACTTCAAACAGTTCTGGCATTAAAAAAATTAGATTAGAGCTGCTAAAACCTCAAATGATCCCCCAAAGACATAAAAGAAATATTGAAAATTAACACGATTTAGTGCTTATCCAGAGTTTTTCAGCCCAGCAACAATAATCCTAATTTAGATGCAGCTCTAAAGCGTTGTAATGAAGTGACTGAATGCTTCCTACATTTAGATATAAGGTAAACAGTTTTATTAATATTAGTTGACCATTAGGCATTCTAGTTTTAATGGTAACAGTGTGTACCCTAAGCATTTCAGGCTCTCTTGAGTTCAGGCATCAACAATTAAGTGCCTGTGAGGATAATTACGGTCACTAAAGATAAAAGGAGGTCATGTATTAATGAAGAGTTTGGAGAGTTCAAAACTGCATTTTTACAGCTGTTTGGGTCCTTTCATTTTCCTGAGCCAGTTAAGTACATCTGAGATGCTTTCTCTAAATTGCAGAAACAGCAATAAAAGCTTTGACAATGTGTTCCCCCTCCCCCCACTGCACAATGCCTTAGTTCAAATCTTGTATCTATTTCACAGTATTGATCCTATGAAGTCATTTCTTTAGACAGTTCTATAGTATGCCATGATATAAGAACTGCTGTCTTATCAGGAATCAATGCTTTTAGATGGTTTGTTTCATCTGTTGAAAAGAGGCTATTTGACCTGTGTTGGAAAGACAGTGGGCTGCAAGACCATGAGATTTAATCAGTCAAGCAGGAGTGAACTGTATGGTAAAGAGGGAAGTTTCTGATCTAGAAAAAAAAGGAACTAGTAAACTGGGACTGTACCTTGGCCATTAGCTGTCAGAAGGGCACAGTTACAGTTTGAGGACAATGTAATTTATTAACAATGTTTCTATCCCTCTTTTAATTAAAAAAAATTCTAAAAGTGAAGTTGATTTGCTGCAACTAATAAAAATTGTGTATCCTTACAAACACTGGTTATTGAGTGTTTTTTCTCTTTTTTCTCACAGTATCCTAGGATGCTGTTTTAACCAAGGACACTTTCACAGGAGGATTCTACTCCAGATTTCTCTGTCCTTAGAGCATTATGTGCTTTGGTAGATGAAATTAACTTTCTTTCACTGACACAAGAGGCATCACAAACCTTATTGTCTTCTTTGATAAAGTGATTAAATTAATGGATCAGGGAAATACTGTGAATAGAGTATACATTGACTTCAATAAGGCATTTGACGAAGTAGACCATCTCAATTAAACAAGATGTGGATGTGATTTTATTTTATTTTATTATACAATTTTATAACACCATTTCAAACTGTCCTATTTTCAGCCATTGTTGAAATTGTTATTTATTATTTTGTTATTTATTTGAAGCCCTATGCTTGATGGAATGCTTGTCTTACACATTAGATTTACGAAAAAGACAGTCCTTTCTGAAAATCCATTGTCTCATGGTCAGCATTCTTTATCAACTCTAATAAATAATTTGACTGCATTCTTTATAACCCACCAAAGATCTAGTAGAGCATCAAAATAAAAATAAAATACCATATACTAAAGTTATATAAACAATAGCAACTTAATACACCCACTAATCAATGCCAGATTAATGTATAGAGAGCTCTGGAAACTATAAATGTGACTGATAGTGTTATTTGGGGGTCATTGTTTGCCAAGGGGAGCTTCACATAAAAGGCATTTAGGGATTATGAAGGGTGTTAGCAATTTGCTCCAAGTATCTCTAGACTCGAGGAATTACAATAGAGCAAAATGTTTGTCAGTAATTCAATGTTCTGTACAGACAGGATAAATTTTCTGCATAAAGTGTTGTTTGGAGCCTATGTTTCCATGTGGCTAATGCAAAATATCAACTGCAGTAATGTGAAATCCCTAAGGAATTTATCAACTGTAAGATGTTCAAGACACAGGACTGATTTAAAACAGATCTAAATATTCCCCAGTTACATTTTTGAATGGTAGTTTGCAATATAATAAATTTAAAATATGACTTTGATTTTTTATTTTTCTTACTGGTGCAGTAGGAGGGTTATCCCACAATGCTTTGCAGTAATTTTAACTTTCTGATTACATAAAGAACATTCACTTTTAAATAAATCTGTTTCTGCAATCAAGATTCATGCTAAATATTCCGCCCCCTTTTCATTGTTTTCTTTTCTCTGAAAATATCAGAACTTCTTCTAGTTAATATACCCGTTCAAATTTAATGGCTTTCAGGTTAATTCATCTGTCATTTTAAAAAAAGATTTAGGGAGAGTCTTTCTATTTTGCTTTTGTTGTTTTGCTTTGCTGGCTGAGGAACTCTGGGAGTTGAAGTCCACAAGTCTTAAAGTTGCCAAGGTTGGACACCCCTGACCTAGAGCCTTCCAGGTAGGTTGGATTATGACTTTCAGGTTTTTCAGTCAACATGTATGAGCTGGAGACTGGAAACTGGTCTAACAGATGTAAAGGCAATAGGTGAGAAATGTGTTCTTGAATTACCAACTATTTATAGACAAACCTTGATAATTAGGGAGCATTTCCATCCTTGGATAGATGATAAATTTTAATATCAAGACCTTAAAGTGTACCTGGTAATCTGAATGTATTCAAAGTCCTCCAGGTTCCTTCAAAATTAGAATATAATTCATATGTTTTCATCTCCCCTATAGAAGAAGAACAATCAAATGAAGTCTGAAAATGAAAACCGTAATTTCTCAGACAGCTATGTTTCTTGCTGAACTTGGAAAATAAGCCACATTTGTAAGAACAGCTTTTATGCATGCAGAACAATATGCTTTTAATGCGAATACACCACATGAAGTATGATTTTTCAGAAAATACATTTTGCATTTAAATACTGGTCTGAATATCTCTGCACTATTGTTTTAAGCTGTTGGATTATAGCGAAAAATATGAATAGAAATTAAATATGAACATTCAGAATTTATCAGCTGTTCTTATATATCTGGTTACCTACTCCTAGCCTTTAAAGAAGCCTGTTTATGAATTTGATTGTAAATAAACTATTGAACTTGTTATGTAAATATGGAATTGTTTGTGAAAATTAACTCTAACGTATTAGCTTTAAGTCAATAATGAAATTAAGATTTTATTTCCATTTTCCTTCATTCCCTCTTTTCCAACGAACACTGCACTGTCAGAATATATTGCCTAAAGCATTTTAATGATTAGATCACTTAGTGAAATGCAGCACATAGTTTTATAAATACATCAGTAACTACATATTCATTGGCAGCATCCCTATATTGGTGGGAACTTTGTGGCCCGGGATTGGTGATTGCAGAAAAAGCAAGCTTTAAAAGCATGTGGTCTCTTATCTTTGAAAGAATTAGTAAGCAGCTTATTTAGACAAGAATTAGGGTTTACTTAACTTGACAAATGAAACAGTGGTGGGATTCAAATTTTTTTACTACCTGTTCTATGGGCGTGGCTTGGTGGGTGTGGTGTGGCTTGGTGGGTGTGGCTTGGTAGATGTGGCAGGGGAAATCCTTGGTAGATGTGCAAAATCCCCACTCCCTCTTCACTCCTGGGGGAAGGTTATTGTAAACTCCCATTCCTTCCCCACCCCACTAACCTGCTTTCCAGCTCTGTTCTCCTGTGCAGGGCAACCAAAGAAGACCCAGCCGATCAGCTGGGACTCAATGGGAGGCAGAGAAGAGATGGGGGCAGGGCCAGTCAGAGGTGGGATTTGCCGGTTGTCCGAACTACTCAAAATTTCTGCTGCCAGTTTTCCAGAACTGGTCCGAACTGGCTGAATACCACCCCTGAAATGAAAGATATGAGAGCCACTGTAAGTATAAAAATACTTATGGCAATAAAGTCTAAGAATTCATAGTTCTCTGGCTGTTTTTAGAAGCGATTGGCAATTCACCTTGGAGAAACCAATGTTTGGCAATTATAGGAGAATGTTCCATAGCTTGGAGCCCCAGAAGAAAGGTCTCCTTATGCTAGACAGATGCGACTCTGGAATTGGTGACTTTTGAGCCTTTACTTTCATTAATATGACCTTCCTGTGAATGACTGAAAAGCCTGTAATCTAACACTACCCTCCCCTATGTATAAAGGTTTGATCGGGTTCTTATTTATTTATGCAGGACTAAGCTCACTTTCTGTGGTTCCTCTGAAATGCTTTGATGTTGTATTATAAAATATGGCATTGCTATTGTGTGAACATTAATTAATGACAAAAGGAATTGCATGATAAACTGGGTGCATAAATTGTTGTGAATTATTTTTCATTTGAGGATGTGGCTGAAATTTACATATAGATTGAACTCCTAAATATACCAAATGCCACTTTTTTGCTTGTTAACAGCCCCCTCCTCCCCAATTATGAAGCATGTTCAAAAGTGGCTAGGTTCATTGTATTTGCCTTTGAGGATCAAAACAAAAAGTTATTGCATAATGTATTCAAAAGAGTACAGATTAAAACAAAAACATGCAAAGTAGAGTGTGGTAGGCCATCTATTTTAATTTCTTGAACTGAATGCAGACTGAACTGAGTAGTACTGGCTGAGCAACAAATGGAAGGTGGAACTGTAGTATCTATAAAAGGGAAGAATTATGGACCAATTTAGTAGGTCTGCTAAAGAACAGAGTAGGTCATTGCTAGAGAGAAAGATAAGATATTATATTAGAAAGCATGAAACTCTGAGTTCTTGTCCTTTCTTAGGCATGAAAACTTGCTGAATGACTTTTCTCTCAATCCAACCCACCTCACAAGATTGTTGTGGGTAAAATATGGGGTAGGATAGTACATATATACTCTTGATTATACAAAAAAGGTGAAATGCTTATCTAATAATAATGTTAATACATTCATCCTATTTTTTGAAAAGGCATAGAGACAAGCAAGCTTTGGTATGCCACTAACTCTCTTTTACATGATTAGCAGAAGATGAGAAGTTTCATAGTTCAGAAGATCATGAATTCATAATTAACAATAGCAATAATAAAATGCATTAGATTTAGGATGTAAGCTATTAAAATCACTGCTGTAGAGTAAATTTGTACATGTGGGCTGTCCTAGTAGAAGGCTTTAGGGATATGACAGAAAATTCATGGAACCAGGAACCTCCTGCCATGGCATATGTTTAAGGGTTTGAAGAATTTGATTGAAAGACACAGTGTGAAACATCATTATAGTATTTTTTCTAATGTTTATTCAACCTAGTTATAAAACATAGCAAAAGCAGTTTTGTTTACTCAGTATAAAGCTTTGCATGCACAATTTGTGGCTTCTAATTGCTTTGCATACCTGTGAAGACAATCTCCTTCTCTTTCTTTAGATATTTGAACAGTGCATTTTCCCTTGAACTCAACTCTAGTGAATTCTAAGCATGTATATATGTACAGAATTGATACAAACATAACATACATGCACATTATTTCAAATTCCAAACCAATCTTTCTAATTAGGTAGAAAGTCTTTAACAGTGTAAATACCACGTAGTCCATTTTAGGCTCACTAGTCATCCTTTCTCTGGTTTGAAGCCAATAGGCCATTTTCAACTGCCAATCAAGCTGTCAATTTTCATTATTTTAGCTGCCAGACATCACATCATTTTCAAGCTTTGACCTTTTTTAAGCTTCTTGTTTCCATAGTCCTCCTGGACTGTATAAAAATCCATCTCCAGGTCTAGAATGGCATCTGATATTGATACCTGCCTATTTTTCTACCAAACAATGTATGACAATAGAAAATAAAATTTACTCTTAGTCCCTTATCAAAACTGTTTACTTTGAATTTCTGCATGGATACATGAACAGCCATCAAGAGAGCAGGCTCATCATAACTCCAATTTGATTTTGGTCTTATCCTTCAATATAGCACAGCATTTGGCACTTAAATTCAATTAGCTGAATGTTGAAGTAGATACTTGAAACTTTAAATTTCCTGGTTAGGTTTAACATTTAGCCAAATACGTTTTTCCATATAGCCTCTGATTTTTAATGTAGCTTTAGCCATAATCTGGCACACAATAAAAGTTAAAGTATGTAGATGAATGGTTCATATTAAGGAACGTTAATGAGATGTACTCAATTCCCTTAATTCATCTATTCTTCCAGTTGTGAAGCATGCTCAGAGATGCAACACAATTAAATGAAGAACTAAGAAAATAGATTAGAGGGTTAGAGTTTGTATCAGGACTACACCAGAATTATTTTGTGACAGATGCAATAATTAACTTTCAAAATAAGTAAGGAAAGTTTTCTACAATCGGACCCAACTAGAATGATATGAAATTTCAAGTAAATTTGAAAAGCCTTCAAGTACTCCCATTCTTTTAAAAAATTCATTTGATTCACTTGAAACTATGCTCCCATCTTTATATTATACAATATTAAGAAATTGATTATGCAGTACTATACATTTTTTTTTGGTTACACATTAGACTAAGGCAAAATTTAGCTTATTTACTTTTGAGTTGTCCAGTCATTGGATTGTATAAATCATAATTTATAGCTTAATACAATGTGAAAATTTTGCCATTGATGCTTACTCTATGACCCATTAATTAAAATGATGATTTAGCAGGAAATATAAACCCAATCTCTGAGCTAGACATAGATTTTATTTTTAATGGAGGGTATTTGAACAGGCCTTCTAAACTGAGTAGGGGGCAACGTTCAACATAGTCAGGTACCAAGTTTTATAGAATTTACAGGTTAAGACCAGCATTTTCAGTTGCACTTAGAAACTTATTGGCAATCAGTGCAGTTACTGCCAAACAAATGTCATATGGCAATAATCAGTCTGCTTTGGCAGTACATAGGTTGCTGGAGTTTGGACCAACTGCAGTTCCTAGTTAGTCATTAGAGATAAAAGCTTTAATATGAACTCATACTGTGCTTAATCAGAACAACATTTTGTCTACTTCCACCAGTTCTCCAGGGGTCACTTCTGCTGCTTCTCCTGACAGTCCTCAGTAAACCAGACAATGTCCTTAACTTTGGCTAATAGTAGGAAAATATGTGAGAGTTATTATGTCAGCCAACCTGCTGCTTCCCAATTCCAGCCAGATGTTCAATAAGCTGCCTGTCAGGATCATTGGGAAACTTTCCAAGCAGCCTTCATAAACCATTTAATGCCTTTTTAATAGTTTCCTGCACTCTGGACTGTCCTAATAGATTGTTCTAAATTGGGGAAGGAATAGCAGCAACAAATTTAGTCAGGATCAGGAAGTAATCTGATACAACAAAGAGTCTAATGTCTTCTATATACAGAAGATACATTAGCTACTCCAAAGTAAAGGCTAGGCCTAAATAAGTCTTCTTGTGTGTCTCAGATAAGATATTTAATTGGCATAATCCTGTGATTGTCATGGGGGTAATGAACGCCTGAGCTTTCCTGGAATTCAGAGCATGGACGTTAAAATTTTGCAGTACAACTACATGCAGCCCAGTGACTGATTTCATATAAAACAATGATTTTTCTTTTGCTTTACTCTGCTTGTTTCAATCCTGTCTACTAGGTGGGCCCCATCATATTACTCCTGAGGAAAAGTGGCCTTCAACAGAAGAGATCTTACCTATTCTTCTTGTAAGTAGTTCTTCAGGTTATATGCTAACTTAGCTCCATAGCTACTTTTCTTCCAAGATAGAAATAAATAGGTTAAACAAGTTTGTCTATATTGTTTTTGGGCATTGATTTTTATCTTACATATGATATTAAACATATATTCTAGAATGTAACTACCTTCCAGCTCCTCACCACTTGATAATAGTGTAGCTATGTGGCAAAGCTGATAAGAATCTCGTTCTCTTCCATTGTACTAAGTAATAGCAAAATCTTCTGAAAGGTCCACTCTGTATTCAGTCTTAGATAAGCCTGTCAGGCCCCATTTGTTCCTTGCACATCCTATCTTATTTTACAACTTTCAGTTGCTTCACTTGAGGAAAGTTCTGTGTTATTTTTCTATTTTTACACTCAACAATTTAATTTCTTTTTCTTCTTCCTTTCTCTATCTTGTGTAAGCCCCTTTAGGAAAGGAGCAACTGAATGGAGAGACAAGATAACAATTCTAAAAGAAGGTTGCAATTTTAAAGTTTGTTTGTTACTACATTTCATTCTATATAAAAGGGATTAAAATGCTAGAGTAAAAACTACAGAATGTCATTGTTTTAAGGCTGCAACCATCAAGGAGTTAATGGTAATGAGTAATTAATTTTTGAGCAGACATGCAGGACTTTATTCTCAGTTTTGAACATAGATCCCCATGAACACCCAGTCATTTAATCAAGGAAAAATCAAGACACATGGAATCTAAGATTGCTGTAACCAATAGAAAGAGAAGCAGGTCGCAAATAAGAGTGGAGACAGGTGCTCCAGATACATAGAGCTGGTGGCAAGAAAGGAGAAATTCATACTGAATTGTTATTAGCAAAAAATGCTAACAGTACCTCCACCAACAGACTTAAAAGGGGAAAAATAATCCATGTATCAGTTACAATAGTGCTTAAAAGTTTGTGAATAAAGGAACATGTATAATGTATTCGACACATGTTAACTGAATTCTCTTTAGTCTTTAGGACTTATGTGGAGAACAGATAACATTTTAAGCAGGGATGGGTTTCTACCGGTTCTGTCCACCTCAGTAGAACCAGTAGCTCTGAAGAGCAGCAGACATAGAACCGGTTCTATGTCTGCTGATGTTTTTGCCCACCCACCCACCTGGGCTCTTACCTGATCTTTATTTCCTGATTTTTCAACTTCAGCTGCCGAACGAGGCACAGCTGCAGTTAAAAAAGCAGGAAAAGAGGGCTGTTTCAAAGGCTGCATCTCTGCATACAGCATACTGATGACGATTTACAGGTGCGCGGCTCACAGTGTGCAGGGAAGCTCGTAAATCCTGAACTGGTAGTTAACCCTGTCGTATCCCACCCCTGATTTTAAGTAATATCTGTACAGCAATATTGAAAATTCAGAAGCAAAAAGCTTATGGGTAATAAAGAAAAGACAGCTCCTTAATATTTTGAGATATTTTGCTTCAATCTTTTCTAATTAAAACAGCAATAATAACTATGTGCATCAGGAAACTGATTAGGATGGTTTAACTAATTTAAAAGCAAGTTAAATCTGAAGTGATTCCAAGTTCCATTATCAATCTGTCAATCTGTCTAATACCTGGGAATATTACAGACTGAATAATAAAGAGATTTGTATGTAAAACCCTAGAAAACAATTTATTTACTAGACTTTCATATTGCCCATCTTGTCTAGAGGAGACTCTATGCAGCTTACAAACAATAAAAAACAATGGAGCAATGACCTATTTTAGCATAGAGTTGTAAGAATAAATCTTGTCACATGAAGCTTATTTCATGTTATCATCAGACTATTTTTTTCATAAACTATGAGAATTCTGAAGACCTCATGTACCTTGATTTCATCATGGCATCTGGCTAAATAGCTCATGAGCTGCTATTTAGTAAATTATTTAGCTGAGGGATTGATTAAGTGGGTACATAGTTGGCTCAAAAAATCATACTCAAAGAGTGATAATCAATGGCTACTCATTACCCTAAAGAGCTGTATCAAGTGGGTTACTGCAAGGACTAGTCCTCATTTCCGTACTTTGGATATTTTCATTAATGATTTAGAAGAAGAGAGGCTAAGAGAACATTTAACAATTCTGCGGACAATACAAAATAGAGTGGACAACCTAAACTATGAAAGGCAAAAATAAAATTAAAAACAATTTCAGTGGAATGGAGACATGGAATAAAAGTCAGAGAATTAAATTTAACAGTGACAAGGGCAAAGTTACTAATTTAATAACAAATATTAAATATAAATTTAATGTTAAAAAGGTAAGAGAAACCTGACTTGGTAATTTTCCTTGTGAAAAAGATATTGAAACACCATTTGATTCAAAACTAAATATAGCCTGACATCTGATGTCTGGGGGGAAAAAAGCAAATGCAGTATTAGGCTGCATCAATATAACATATTGTTCCACTCTGTTTTTTCTAATCAGATCCCAGTTTGAGTTCTGTGTTCATTTTTCAGTTCTATATTTTAAGAAGAATTCAGAGAAATTACAATAGGTTCAAATAATTGCAACAAAAACAATCAGGAGACTAAAAACTAAGTCCTATGATGAGCAATTGAAAGAGCTAGATATGTTTAATTAAAAGAAAATTGGGGGAGGGTATTATAGCATTCTTCAAATACCTAAAAATACATTATATGTAGAAAAAAGTAGAAACCTTTTTTTTTTTCTTGCTTCAGGTTGCAGGAAACAGAAAAATGAATTTAAATGATAGTAAAGCAGATGTTAAAAAAATGTCTCAACAGCTAGCCAATTACCCAGAGTGATCATGGGTTCCCCTTTATTTGATATCTTCCAACAGAGCTGAAGAGTCATTTGTCTGGGATCCTTAATTGAGATTTTTACACTGTGCAGAAGATTGAATTCTATGAACTCCATGAGTCTAATTCAAATTTCATTTAGTGAAAATTAAAACTAATGAATTATAGCTAATACAATTATTCTCTATGTATAATATATAATAACGTACTCCCTCTTTCACAATAAAAATTACAATACATCATAAATTTTTGGGTGGGCTCTGAAGAGACCAGATACAGCATTGAGGTCATATGTTTTGTATCCCTGGTGCACAGATTAAATAAATAGTAAAATAATATTTTAAAATGGATTTAATATACTGTATTTCAGAGTCCTTGGTGCTTTCTGAATTGGTTGTTTTCCTGCAGATGTTTCATTGCCAAACTACCTATGAAGAAGACAACACGATCATATATCAAAAACATTTCAGAAACTACCAACAACCACATCCCCATCACACACAAACCATCTAGAACCTTTAAAATATGCTAAATGAACCAAAAGACCAGCGGCCTCCTCTATCTATCAAAAAAGTCATGTACAACATACAGTGTAAAGACAACCATTATGTAGGATAAATAGAACCAAAAGACCAGCGGCCTCCTCTATCTATCAAAAAAGTCATGTACAACATACAGTGTAAAGACAACCATTATGTAGGATAAATAGAACCAAAAGACCAGCGGCCTCCTCTATCTATCAAAAAAAGTCATGTACAACATACAGTGTAAAGACAACCATTATGTAGGATAAATAGAACCAAAAGACCAGCAGCTTCCTCTATCTATCAAAAAAAGTCATGTACAACATACAGTGTAAAGACAACCATTATGTAGGATAAATAGAACCAAAAGACCAGTGTCCTCCTCTAATCTATCAAAAAAAGTCATGTACAACATACAGTGTAAAGACAACCATTATGTAGGATAAATAGAACCAAAAGACCAGCGGCCTCCTCTATCTATCAAAAAAAGTCATGTACAACATACAGTGTAAAGACAACCATTATGTAGGATAAATAGAAGCAAAAGACCAGCGGCCTCCTCTAATCTATCAAAAAAAGTCATGTACAACATACAGTGTAAAGACAACCATTATGTAGGATAAATAGAAGCAAAAGACCAGTGGCCTCCTCTAATCTATCAAAAAATGTCATGTACAACATACAGTGTAAAGACAACCATTATGTAGGATAAATAGAACCAAAAGACCAGCGGCCTCCTCTATCTATCAAAAAAATCATGTACAACATACAGTGTAAAGACAATCATTATGTAGGATAAATAGAACCAAAAGACCAGCGGCCTCCTCTGATCTATCAAAAAAAGTCATGTACAACATACAGTGTAAAGACAACCATTATGTAGGATAAATAGAACCCAAAGACCAGCGGCTTCCTCTATCTATCAAAAAAAAGTCATGTACAACATACAGTGTAAAGACAACCATTATGTAGGATAAATAGAAATAAAACTAGCAGAATGCATCCATGAATGCCAATCAACAGTCTGAAGACATACAAAATACAATACAACAGAATTGGAAGGGATCTTAGTGGTCTTCTAATCCAACCCTCTGTTCAAGCAGGAGATCCTATAACATTTTGGACAAATGCCTGTCCAATCTCTTGCCTTAATGACAACAGATTCAGCATTTTTTCTAAGTATTTTATCTGAGAAACATTTAGCACAACTGTCCAATCAAGGAACGATCAAGTTCATGTTCACCAACACTGGTGGTTCAAGCCACTAGAATATAAAATGAGACCAAACCCTATTTGTTATTGTCATTGATAATGTGATCTAGTTTGGTAATGTCTGCAAGAAAACAATGAAGCTCAAAGAACAACAAAGATTCCATATTTCAACTCTGAGTTATAAATGTTATCTTTTATCAATGCTGCACTTCATATATTTTATCATATTAAAGTATAGGTATCTGTTGAGGGTTAAAATCAGCATTTAAAGTTTCTTAAAACTCTTTTCCCTGAGAATTAATTGTTCTTTACAGATGGCTAAATCTGAAATGCATGTTTACTTTTATACTTTTCCATTGTGGAAGATGGCCTGATGCTCTAGGGCTTCTTCATTTAACCAAGGAGAAGCTACAAAACAAGCCACTGGACCATTAGCCGAAATCAATTAGTCAGACAACACCAAGGATTTAGTGAGAAAAATACTCTTGCAAGCTAAATGTTTCTCAGAGAAAATACTTGGACAGAATGTTGAATCTGTCCTCATTAAGGCTACACAAAAACAAAAAGCAAAGCAAAATAACAACAGCAGCAATGATAAGAACAAAACAACAAAAAAAGGGGTTTAACCAAACTGTATTTAAGCTGCTTTAAGTAACATAAAGATTAAGCAAGGATGGCTACTTCTTCAGCAATTTTTATTGTTTTGAGTAGAAGTGAGATTATTAATAATAAAACAAATATGCAGCAATATTAAATTTCATTAGACACTTTGTTTAACTAGCATGCTGATCAGGCCATTTGTTGAAGAGATAGAACGAGTTCAAAAATTGCTTTTCTGCACTTCAAGGATAAAAATTTGCTCCCAAAGGAAAAAAAATCTAAATAACTAAATAGCTCAACCAAATAACAGATCAAAGATTAGTGAGAAGGTCATTCTGATATGCTACAGCTGTAATAACATATATGATAACTTAGACCTGTCAAAAAAGCATTGCCAAGACAAGAAATGTGAATAATTTTGATAAGCTTTCTTTCAGCATCTCAACAGCTAAGTAGTTATCCAGCCTAAGAAACATGTGGAATCATGTTCATCACTTATCTACAAAAATTGAAGGGAGGGGGACAGAAAAAGTTCACAGACAAAATAAAACATACAGTATATAAGACCTTTAGACTGTATTTGTAAGGATAAACATGGTTTCTATTTTCTTATGGAGACCAAGAAGTGCCAGAATCTTATGAAGGGGAAAAATACCGGTGTTTACAGATAGTCCTCAACGTATAACTACAATTAAGCCCAACATTTCTGTTGCTAAGTGAGACAGTTGTTAGGTGAATTTTGTCCCATTTTATGGCCTTTCTTGCCACAGTTGTTCAGTAAATCACTGTAGTTGTAAAATTGGTAACAGAGTTACTAATCTGGCTTCCCCATGGACTTTGCTTGTCAGAAGGTTGCAAAAGGTGATCACATAAGCTCCGGACACTGCAACCATCATAAATATGAGTCAGTTGCCAAGCATCTGAATTTTGATCACATGACCGAGGGGATGAAGCAACAGTTGCAAGTGTCATAAATCCTTTCTTTCAATTCTTTTGTAATTGTAATTTCAAACAATCACTAAACAAACTGTTGTTAAGTCAAGGACTACATGATTATGATGCTATTTCCAAAGGAATCCCCTTATAATTATTCATTCCATATTCAGATCATGAAATTATTTACTCACTTGTCTAGGTCCAGGAGGCCTTTGTACAACTTTGGGCTGTGTGCCAGTTGCACCTATTCTAAAGGCTCTATTCTTACGCATGCCATTATCACTTCTCATAAGGACTACTCTAATGCAGCATACCTGAAGCTGCACTTAAGGAGCATTCAGAAGCTTCAACTGGTGCAAAATATGTACAGGCAATTTTGTACATATGGACTTAGGGCTGCATACTTTATAGCTCTATTGTATGAATTGCTTTGGTTATCAGTCAGTTTCTGACTTCAATTCGGAGTACAGTTACAATCTTTAAAGCCATACAAACCTAAGTTATTTGATGGTCTACCTTTCCCTGGTTACATCATCCCATCCCATCAGGGTTGACAGTAGAGGCATTTTATGGTTCCATCCGCTTTGGAGTTCTATTTGATGTAAACCAGGCACAAAGCTTTCTCTGTGACACATGCCCTTTGAATCATTTCCTCTGAGTTGAAATTGGCCCCAATCCTATTGACATTCCAGAAGTTCCTTCAAACTTGATTCTTTCAGTGAAATTGGGAATTCCATGGAAATAGAGGGTCTGCAAAATGGGTGTATTGTATGTAGGATTCCAAATGTACTCGTGTTTTTGCTTTATATTTATAGCTTTAATTGTTCTAATTGATTTTAATGGTTTTAATGGTTCTGATTATTCCTACTTTTTAAAATATGTCTATGCTACTCAGAATCACAGATGTGACATCAATGGCTATACGAATACAATGAACAAATAGGATCTTATAGTACATGCTGTGAAACTTTTATTTTATTTTTTAAATCAGGGCTATATTTGTTTTGTGTTTAATGTTTCTGATAAATCATAAATGAAGCTCTTGTATAATAAAATAAAATAATTTACACTGTCTTGAAGGAAGATTTTAGTTTTCGTTCCTTAACTGAACAAAATTCACCCTACCAGAATGCATGGAAAAATGTATATCACAATGGGATAGTACGTTTACAGGGATGTGGTTAGATAGGGAATATATACTTTTAAGCCTATGTGGAAGGGTCTGGCTTTGCCTTGAAGTGCTTCAAGCTGTGCAAGTCTTATGAGGTGCTGTGTTCCTTCTCCATGAAATACTTTATGAAGTTTTGAAGCCCCTGTGTAAGTTCCACTAGCATCTGTTGCTCATATGTAGAAGTTTCTTCTGGCTGTTACAAATGTCAGATGAGTCATTAAAATAAAGAAACAATGCTGCTTTATTGTTAGAACTACTTGAGTACTGTTTTATGAAGCAGCCTCAAAAGTTCTTACAAAGTTTCACTGAAATAAAACACTCCTTTGAAGCTTTGCACAGTCCTAATTTATAATTCATAAAAATTCGGTCTGACTTAAGCATGGTATATAACATCATACATTGCAATGTCCTACCTGTCAATGAATACTTCAGCTTCAACCATAACAACACAAGAGCACACAATAGATACAAACTCAAAGTAAACTGCACCAAACTTGATTGCAGGAAATACGACTTCAGCAACAGAGTGGTCAACGTCTGGAATACTCTACCCGACTCTGTAGTCTCTTCCCCAAACCCCAAAAACTTTAACCTTAGTCTGTCTACTATTGACCTCACCCCTTCCTAAGAGGTCTGTAGGGGCGTGCATAAGCGCACCAACGTGCCTACCGTCCCTGTCCTATTGTTTCTCTTATTCTTTTATTTTTCTTATATGTACCCATTTCATGTATTCACAACTATGTATACGCTTATACTTATTATCTTGTAAACAATTGGCAAATCAAATAAATAAATAAATAAATAAAATAAAATCTAAACCATTACAAGAAAATATAATATCTATCCATTCATCCTGTATTATATGGTTTATTTCAAGAAGAAATAGAAGAAATGGATAAAAGTACAAATGGATGTGATTCTAAAGCGTTCTTTGCTCATAAAGTTCTTTGCTTCATAATCTCTTAATTCATAACCATTAGCCCCTTTCACTTCCAGATGTCCTTCTGAAATGCCAACTGGTTGATTTGTTCTGCAGCTTTGCATATAGTTACCAGCAAGTGCATCCCATTTGGACTCAGAGAAACTTATATGTTAGTTTACCCTACCCTACCCTATGCTGTCCTACCTTACCCATCCCATCCCATTGCATCGTATCACATCTCATCGCAACCCATTCTACACACTTTTGTGTTCCAGCTTTTTTACTGCATTTTTATGTTCATCCAGGCGGGTACTTATTCTTCTATTGGTCTGTCCAATGTATGTGGCTGGGCATGATGCATAGGGGACTTCATATATGCCTTGGTTTTCTTAAGTTTTCACAGGTATTTATATGTATGGTATTCAGCTTTGTTCAGGTATTTTCCCACGTTATTATAGTTGTGCTTTTATAGTTGTGCTTTAAAAGCACAACTATAATGACGTGGGAAAATACCCGAACAAAGCTGAATACCATATATATATATATATATATATATATATATATATATATATATGTGGATCTTTGGTTATTCGGGTTTTCTCCCGCGTAAGATTCAAAGTATCTAGGCAACGTTTCGGCGAGGTCCCACTCGCCATCTTCAGGCTGGTGCTTTCGGCTTAGTGCCAGTGCAAGCAGTGTGTGACCGGAGCTGCCATCTCTCTATATATACAAGTGGTGGGGGATGGTGTGCTGGGCTGGTTGGCTGTGCTGCAGCCTCTTGATTGGTTGATGGAGTTGATGTTGGTATAATGGGCTGTGTAATGGCCTTTTGTTGTAGAGATATCCTGGATCTTGTGCTGTCATCTCTCCTGGGTCGTTAGCCTCTTGTGTTTTAACGGCTTGGGTAATGGGTTGTGTGATGGGCTTGTGAGTTCTTTTGTTGTGGTATCCTGGGTATTGTGTTGTAATCTCCTGGGTCGTTTGTGTTTTGATCTCTTTTCGATTAGCCTCCTGTGTAGTAACAGCTTGGGTAATGGGTTGTGTGATGACCTTGTGAGATTTATTGCTGTGGTATCCTTGGTCTTGTGCTGTGATATCCTGGGTCATTTGCTGTGTTGTGACTTCTTGAGTTCTTGAGGTGTAATTTCTTGAGTTTTCTGATGTGATGTCCTGAGCGGGTGGCTGTGATGTAGCATTTTGGGTTTTTAATATGGCTTTGAGTTTGGGGTCTGGGTCTGTGTTCGTTTGGCTTCGAGTTCGTGGTCGTGCCACATCTTCATGGTGGGGGTCAGTTCGCTTCATGTATGGTTCAGAGGAGTTTGAAGTGGGTAGTGATGCAGCTGCAGTGCGGCTTCTGGTCTGTGGTCGTGTCTCATGTTCTGTGTGGGTGTGAGTCTGATTTTTACGTGGAAGTGTGGTGGTGGCATCTTGTGTGGCCCTCATGGGTGTGGGTCTGGTGTCATTTATCATGTTGGGTACTCGTCTGTTCATGAGGGCGGGTTTCCAAATGGCTGGTAAGCGGGAGGTGTCATCTCTTTTATTCATGCTGTGTGGGCGTTTTTCTATCTCTATGGCTTCTCTGATTATTCTGCTGCTGTGGTGTTCAGTTTTGGCGATAGTTCTGGTATTTTTAAAGTCAATCTCATGTCCTGTGGCTTTGAGGTGTTGGACCAGGGAAGAGGTTGGTTCTTCTTTTTGATTGAGTTCTTATGTTCTTCAACGCGTGCACTTATTCTTCTGTTAGTTTGTCCAATGTATGTGGTGAGGCAGGCAGTGCAGGGGATTTCATATACTCCTTGGTTTTCTAACTCGATTTTGTCTTTAGGGTTTCTTAGGATGGTGGATATTTTTCTGTTTGTGCAGAATGCTGTTTTAATGTTGTGTTTTTGGAGGATCTTGTTGATTTTGTCTGTAGTGCCTTTTATATATGGGAGGAGGGCTTTGCCGTTCTCTTGTTCTCTGTCTTGGATTTTGGTTGGGGTTTCTTTTTGGATTAGGTGGGTGATCTTCTTTCTTTGAAATCCATTGGCTGTTAGTACGTTGGTGAGAGTGTTTAGTTCGGTTTTTAGGTGTTGTTCATCAGCTAAGCATTTAGTTCTGGAGATGAGCGTCTCAGCTACGGAATTGATCTGTGCTGGGTGGTGGTGTGAGGGTGCGTGTAGATAGCGGTTTGTATGTGTTTTCTTTTGGTAGATGGTGTGTCCTAGGGAGCCATTGGGTTTTTTGTATACCAAGACATCTAGGAAGGAAGTTGATTGTTAGCTTCTGTTTCCATGGTGAATTGTATTTTGGGGTGTAGGCTGTTGAGGTGTGTGAGGAAGTTGTTCAGTTTTTCTTTCCCGTGTGGCCAGATTATGAAGGTGTCATCTACGTATCTGAGCCAGAGTTTGGGTTTGTGATCATATTTTTCTAGAGCTTGTGTTTCAAAGTGTTCCATGTAGAGGTTTGCGATGACAGGTGAGAGGGGTGATCCCATGGGTCCTCCTTCTATTTGTTTGTATTTTTGTCCATTGTAGGTGAAGTATGTATTGGATAGACAGTGGTTGGTCAGATCTAGGATGTGCTTGGGGGGTTGTATTTGTTTTGGATGGCTGTCAAGGCTTCTTTTATTGGCACTTGGGTGAAGAGGGATATGACATCGAAGTTAACTAGTAGGTCGCTGGGTTGTAAGTTTTGTTTCTTTATGATCTCGATGAACTGGAATGAGTTTCTTACATGTGAGTTGATGGATTCTGCATAGGGCTGTAGTTGTTTGGCGAGAAATTTGGCTAGGTTTTGTAGAGGTGAGCCTATGGAGCTGACTATTGGTCTAAGTGGAGTTCCTTCTTTGTGTATCTTGGGGAGACCATAAAGCTTAGGGCATCTGGATGATTTCTCTCTGGGTATGATTCTTTGCTGGATTTCTTCACTGATGGGGGAGGCTTTTATTTTGGATCTGGTGGTTTTTTCTAGGTAGGTGGTGGGGTCTGTCTTTAGGGGTTTGTATGTGGGGTCTAGGAGTAGGTTGGTTAACTTGGTTTGGTAGTCAGATGTGTTCATAACCACTGTCGCGTTGCCCTTGTCTGCTGGTAGGATTATTATGCTGGTGTCTTCTTTCAGGTTACGTAGTGCAGTCACAAGCCCATCACACAACCCATTACCCAAGCCGTTAAAACACAAGAGGCTAACGACCCAGGAGATGACAGCACAAGATCCAGGATATCTCTACAACAAAAGGCCATTACACAGCCCATTATACCAACATCAACTCCATCAACCAATCAAGAGGCTGCAGCACAGCCAACCAGCCCAGCACACCATCCCCCACCACTTGTATATATAGAGAGATGGCAGCTCCGGTCACACACTGCTTGCACTGGCACTAAGCCGAAAGCACCAGCCTGAAGATGGCGAGTGGGACCTCGCCGAAACGTTGCCTAGATACTTTGAATCTTACGCGGGAGAAAACCCGAATAACCAAAGATCCACATACAAATACCCGCGAGAACCTCAGAAAACACACACACACACACACACACACACATATATATATATGTGTGTGTGTGTGTGTGTGTGTGTGTGTGGTATATGAGATATCCATGTTAGTCTTTGAAGCAAAAAATCACAATACATACTAAAGCATTTTAAAAATTAAAAAAATTATTATTTCATACAGCTCTCATAAATCAAGTGACCATACATAAAATAGCAAAAGTGACATTGTAAGAGCCATGATGGTGGGGCAGTGGTTAGAATGTAGTACTGCAGGCTAACTCTGCTGACTGCCAGCAGTTTGATTCTCAACGGCTCAAGGTTGACTTAGCCTTCCATCCTTCTGAGGACAATAAAATGAGGACCCAGATTATTGGGGGCAATATGCTGATTCTGTAAATTGCTTATAGAGAGCTGTAAAACATTATGAAGTGGTTTATTTATTTAGTGTACAGCACATGTTTGCCAGGGATCATCGAGATGGCTGGCTGCCTTTGTGAAAGGATTTTTTTGGGGTGGTATTATCTTTACCCATGGGATGGCTGAATGCCAGTAGGCAATCGGGGGAGAGTCCTTTCTTGTCACTATTCTCTCATGGGAATAGAGCTGTTGAGCTGCTGGCTCAGCGGTGCACAGGCCCAGCATCTTACCATATATGTATTATTGCTATTGCTATTAATTTTTTTTAGCACTGACTACCTAGCTAATATATGCTGTATCCAAATAAATTTTAGTAGATGTTTAATTAATCAGATTGGTGTAACTATATATTTAATATATTCTTGTATGATTATACATTGTGAAAAAAACTATCTTTGTTATTTCTGTAGGAAATATTTCTGTAGGTATTGCCACTTGTGAACAATAGAGTGTCCTTGATAGCTTTCTCAATATTATTTCTGAAAAGGCAGTACTAGATACTTGTTACTCCTAAATCATCATATTAAAAACAAAATCTATACAAAATATAGGCTTGCCATCATTTGATTGGGGAGGACATGCTCAGATTCAACTCTGATATGACTGAGTGACTCTAGATTTGGTGCCCTCTGGATTCAGAGAGTTTTTATCTTTGATGTTAAAAGATAACCTCAGACAAGCCTGATGCACAATTTGGCGGGTCCTCTTGAAATCATGGTTCTTGACTAAACAGCAGATGATAGCTCTGGTTCAGAAGTCCTCTTCATAAATCACATCTTATGAGCCAATTTTGCACATTTCTGGGATGGCCCAATTTCATGCCTCTGGATTACTGCAATACACTGTATAGAGGATTGCCTTGAAGATCACTCAGAGGTTTTGGCCAGTTCACAACTAGTTTTGGACACAGCTTAGTATTCCCCCCAGTATATGTAAATTACTGCTTTATGAGCTGTACTGGTTACCAGCAAGTTCTACACATAATTTATGCAGCTAGTTATTACCTCTAATGCTTTTCATGCCTCAGAGCTCAGTTATTTGAAGAGCCCTCTGCCTCATATTATTTTTCTCCATCCAGTAAGATTGGACAGATGGTCATCTTTCATAATTTAAATATTGTCATTTGGTGGGCCTCAGGAAATGCACCTTTTCTATTATTATGCCTGAATTATGAAACAGAATTCCTCCCAACAGCCAATTCTTGTGTCAGAAATTTGAATGTCATCTTTGAATGGTCCTTGATTATTTTTGTTTGTATGGACTTACGTCTATTTTATTATGCTTTAAAGTTTAACATTTTAAAATATTATGTTGATTTAATTCTGCATACTGTCCAGAATCACACATAGGGCAACAACATAAATTGATTGAATGAATGAAGAAATAAATAAATTTAGATTAAATGATGTTATTGGAGGAAGAGCAACTTCTTCTTAAAAACGTCTTACTTCTTTAAACAAATATAAAAAGGAAACAGATTGTCCTAAATAAAATATTTTAAGAGGTTTCTGAGATTAGGAAGAACTCTACTGTGCCTTTGATGGCAATATCTGGCATACCCAAATCTGAATACATAAAATTATAAAAGAAACAAAATAAAAGAATATAATTTCTTTCTTATTCCTTCTTCCTTTTGAGAATCAAGTTGCCACTTACTTAACAGTTCTTGCATTCCTCCTTAAAGGCCATCTCCACAGACATCTAAATTCTACTTTTTAATAATATAGAGAATAATATGTTAAACCAATGCCTCGTGCAGTCCGCTTATAGTAAAGAGAATGCCAATCATTTTGGGGCACTATGGCAGTTTTACTCTGAGCATGCTCACATTAAGCTAAGTTCTTAAATTTAACGATTAGCTTACTTATTATTGTCTTTAGTCTTCCAACCCGCAAGAATACAAAATGTACTGATACATACTCAGGATTTTTGTTTTATAGAAATGTTAAAAGCTGATAAGTTATGTGCTGCTCTCTCTCTCTCTCTCTCTCTCTCTTTTACTTCTATTAATATTACAAACAAACAAAAAAGTTTAAAAAAAGGTACAATATTACGAACAAACAAAAAAGGTAAAGTCAGGAAATGAGCAACACTATAGACATATGTGTACTTTAATGCTAATATTAAAGACAATGTGCATAAAATGATTCCTTTGAGTTTATGTCCATGGTTATTTTCTGAAAAGAATGCCTATAAATTTTGCAATACCACTTTCAGAACTATTTTTCCTTGATAGGGGTTCTCACAAATCACACTTTGCAGTGAAGAAAGAAATTTTCGCAGTCAGTTACTTTCTAGACTATATCTGCACAAGTGCAATTCCATGAATCAGTTTCTCATTAAATGTTTAAATGACCCATATCATCTGTACCCAGCAAAGTAGATAGATGCAATCATCAAAATGTCTATCAAAATGTACTTGATTACTGTATTGTCCATGACCTGAATCATTTTCTTTTCTTTTCATATTGAACCTAATATGATGTCACTAAAAATAAGCTGACAGAAAATTAATAGACAACAGACTTGTTATATTAGTCTGAAGCACTGCAGATTCGGGTTTTCCAGATGCTTCAACCTTCAGTTATTCCTAGTAGTGTTTTGGCTGAAATTAGAAAATGCACACATGAATGTTTTCCTGTATCGTGAACAGTGTCTTTTGGGCATGAAGAACACTTCCCTTATGTGGTACCTCTTTTGGAGGCTTTAGTAGCATGATTCACTATAAGCGTTAGTCATTTGATCTGAAACATAAATGTTACTTCAACTTTATTAGCAGTTCTAATTACTTACCAGAAGTTTGGTTGGAAAAATAACGCAAGTTTCTAAGTTTCAGTGGAATAAATATTCCAAAGGTGTAGTGTAAAGCAAAAGAAGTCTGTGAAGCGAATTAGTTAAGCAGTCCATATAACAAGTAGACTATGTCCATAGTGCACATAAAGACCCTGAGTTACCTACCCGTGTCCTAAATACCGCAATTCAGATAAGTGGTTTATCACCTTGGTGGCAGATTATAGAAGACCCTTTTTGTGGACATGTTTTTCCCCAGTAAGAGAAGCTAACAATTCTATTCTTACAATGAATTACCAGGGGATCATACAACATTTATCTCCTTGATAGTTTCCCCACCAAGAATGTAAAGATAATACTTTGCATTATCAACAGAAGAAAGATTTTGTGTGGATGTGTCTGTATAAGTGTGTATTTGCTGGGGTATGTGAGTCTGTTTTGTGGGAAACCTAAACATTGTCTCATACAGCCAGCAAGGCATAACATTTGGCAAGCTTCTGACATAAACAGCATGAAAAGGCAAAGCCAGTCAAGACAGAGTGTGCACAGTGGGGACTACAGTTATTCATAAAAATATATTATAGGAGCAACTTTCTCCTCACAAGAGAGGTATATCAAACAGAGCAACAAAGGCTTTATATTTCCTAGTTCAGAGCCAACCCTAATTCCTTATGTTCCACACTACATTGGTACACTGTCCTTCTGGAAATCAAGGATCTATGATGTTGGCTCCAAGGGTCACCTGTAGATTCAGCAGGGCTCATTGTAATAATTTTCATTTCTAGCCAACTATTTTGGTAAAACAGAAAGCTTAATCTCTCTTTTTTTAAAAAAAGACATATATTTTTATTTGCACATTATGAATGGCACAGCTAAAAGTTCTCCTAGCAACAAATGTACTCAATTTCATTTCACTTTTATGATAACTACTACTTATCCTTTTTACTCAAACTGGTTAAAAAGAATATCCCCCTTAAAGGCTAAAGACTGATGGTAATGGAAGTAAAAAAATTCCAACTCTTTTCACTGATCTACTTATTATTGTTGGACAAATAAGAACCTGCTTATCCAAATCTTAGGCATGCAATTACAGCTGGCTCATGCTAGGATATACAAAAAAGGCAGAGCAATGTTCTTTGTTTCTATGCAATAGTCTTAGGCCGTTTGACTGTGGTTGTTGCTGACTGCAATGTCACAGAGAAGCTAAAGTCTAGGGCTGTCAAACTCCTGGCCCGAGGGCCAGATGTGTCATGTGCTGGCCACGTCACGTCCAGTTTAGCGAAGGAGAAAAAGTCTCAATACATCACATGATGCGCCGAGACAACATGAGTTTGACACCCTTGCTATAGACAAATCTGTCAAAGGTCTGTTGTCAGAAAAGCTTTAGCTCTGAAGACAGTGTTGCAGACTAAAGCTTTAATTTAGTTTAAGTTACCAAAGGGCAAATTAAATCTGGACGGGGTGAAAGTGATCTTATGGGTGGCAAAATGATGGTGACACTGTCTGTGACTCCAGTGATGGAGAAAGCACTGTGATCTTGCAGCCAACAGGCTTGTGATAAAGTTGCCCTTGGCTTCCCAGTGGAGCTCTGTCTACAAAGCCATCTCATTCTATATCCCTTCTCTGTGAAAATGAAAGTGGAGTAAAGACTCCAGCTGTGGGAAAAAGCACATATTTGCATGTCAAGATAACTGGTATGAAAATTATCCCCTTCTTCTCTGCTTCACAAGAAATTGGAAGAATGGCAGTTTGGTGCTAGCTTTCCAATCTTGCTTCCACCATTCTCTCTATACCTCTTTTGCCTCAGGTGGCAAGAAATCTACCTGCAAAGAGATAATAAATAATGGATAAGAGAAATGGCAGAGTGTCCTACTGGTGCCAGTCCTACTGATTATTTTGTGACAATAGAGAACAGTCAGCAGAAGACCCAAAACAAATGTTCTCCATCTTCTTCTCTCTTTCTGCTTCATCTTATGTGCAAATAATCCCTATTATACTCTATTGCCAAGGAAAAATAGCAGTTGTGTGAGCAGTATTTTGTTAACCAGGTACTTTTCCTTCCAGTTTCTGCATTGTGTGAAACCATCTTAGTGTAGTGGTGAGGAAGCCAATTTTTTCTGAAACTGATTAGTGGAAACTGAAAATGTTGAAACAACCCCATATGTTGAATGTCTGTGGAGATTCTCAGTCATCCACAGCATGGTTGTCAAGAGGCACCTGGACTTTCTATTTTTTCTTTGAAGACATTTCACTTCTCATCCAAGAAGTTTCTTCAGCTCTCAGCTGAAAAAAAAAGAAAAACCAGAAAATCTTCAAAGAAAAACCAGAAAGTCCAGTTGCCTCTTGAAAAAGCACCTTTAGGAGAACCTTATATATTATTGCATTCCTGAAACAGAAAGATGAATGACCCCCCATTAATGTTTTTTTTTCAGCTAATTACTCCTATTTATTAGCATTGTGATTTGTTATTAGAATATCAACAATATTTTTTTATGGATAAATAAAGTCAGACTCCAATGAACCTGTTTTAGAAATGCATTGGCCTTTAATTCTTTCTCCTTCACAAACATGGATCTTGCCAAAAATCTTAATAAAACTAAACATTAAAGCTGGCTAGTGTTTATACTTCTTTAGAAATTCTCATCTCATCTTACCCTTTCCTGTTTCCTTTATCTGTAAAATCGTCCTTATGGCTTCATACCACTGCAGTTATCTGAAATGAGTAATTCGTCTCTGCAGAACTTTCTGGAAAGACAAAAGGAGATGTCTATATAGTACAAATATATGGAGAATTTTTACCATGGAACGAAAGAAAAAAAAAAACCTACAATATTCTTGGCTACATAATACATTTCCAAAAGTAAGAATATCCTTCAGTTTGTAAATAGAGTAGTGAATTATGTTTGGATATTCAAAAAATTATAGGCATAAATCTGTCAGAGTGCAAATCTCCTCTATATATTAGAAAGTAGAATTTTTATTTACACTAATATGTATATTCCTAGACTACATAGCAAACAGGCTTGAAATGCAGCATAGTTTCGAAAGCAGTCAATGTTAGATTAGGGCATATTGTTCCAAAAAAGAAGAGAAAGTTCAAATACACATAGCTTCCTTGTTCTCCGGATAGCAAACTGAAAGTTACCTGACCACATCTTTATTTGCCTCCTTTTCTATATCAATGTTCTCTGGTTGCTGAGACTGGCCAAAGATGACTTAATTTTCTGGGCTGTGGAAGTGCAGTTTTCTGTAATTTCTAGCAACAAGATACTGTATGCAAATATCCAGAAGTGATATATCAGCAGGTCCTGACCAGTTCTGGAGAACCAGTAGCAGAATTTTTGAGTAGTTCAGAGAATCGGCAAATACCACCTCTGACTGGAGATTTTTTATCCTTCCCCTATCACACCCATCAAGAACCGGTAATAACAAAATTTGAATCCCACCACTGCAAGTAACGTAGGGAACACTAACATTGTTTCAGGGAGACAGCTTGAAATGACATACTCCATGATATTTTGTACAGTAGTTCTAACTCAGGGGTATCAAACTCAAGGCCTGCAGGCTGGATCCAGCCCGCAGGGTGCTTAGACCTGACCCATGGGGCAGCCTGGAAAAAGCAAAGGACTGGCTTGCAGTGCCAAAATGGGGAAAATGGAGGCCGTTCAGGCCAAAAATGTTTTGGCCATTAGGGTGCTGCAGGAGCCCTTCATCCCATCTGCTATCTGTCCTGCCTCTCTCCTCTGGCTGGTCCACAGAGGACAACTACAATGCTGATCCGGCCCTTGAAGAAATCCAGTTTGACATCCCTCTTCTAACTAGTTCTGTCATTTTTTATGAGGCCAACCCGTTTAGTCTGGTTCTGATCTCTTTGGCAATTCTTAAGTTTGTTTATAATTACAAAAATAATAGAACATCCAGTATTTTCATATGTATTAAAACAGTACAAGCCTTGAAATTGACCATCCCATGCCTCACTTAACATATTGCTGAAAATATAATTGAAGGACTTGGCACTTGTATTTTTTTAGTCAGTAGGGCAAGGAACTTCTGCTTCCAAGGAAAGGACTTTTTATTCCTTGTGACCCACACAATTATCACAGCTATATCTTTTTGCTTATTCCTTCTCTCCAAACAGGAGTTATCATAGCTGCATGATTACAAATAGCATTCAGGAGATAAAAAGTCTCTTTGGATCACCTATTATTTAATTGCTTGATCAATTATTTCAAGGAATTTTAAAAAATCAATTAGTTGATGATACAGTGGAAAAGAAAAAAGAAAACAATGCAATGTATAGAATTACCAATGTTGCACATGACAACTAGAAAAGGCTTTTCATGTGCTAAATGATGTTGTATGTTGCAGTTTGAGTTAGAGGAACCAACCAATCACACTCCTTAGAATGCTGCAATTAAACTGTATGGACAGATCGGTTCTGAGTGTTTGGTAACTGTGGGAGTAGTAATATTTACAATGGCATGATTTCATCTTTTGGTGCCAAGATGAGAGAATGCATAGTAAAGGAGATGCAAAGTCACAAACTTTGCACAAGTGACTTTATGAGCAAAGTCAAAAATTCCACAAGCTCTTCTCTTGATCCTGTGCATTGGAACCCAGCCACTATAACTAAATATTTTTCCAGATCCCAAAAAATATACAGTAATGAACATATTAAGTATCTTCACACTTAGTACTTGTGAACATACTAAGCATAAATAATGAACATACTAAGAATGAGTTATTTAGTGAAGGTAAGTAAGCTCTCTTAACTAGGAATACATTTTCTTTATCATATATGCATTCAAAAAGGAGTTCCCGTAAAGCAGATGGATATGCTCCATTCTATCCATAATACCTGGTACACAGTGATATGACAAAAGATGGCAATTTGTTCCTGCTGTTTTCTACACCAGTGCTCATTCTGTTTCAACAATTAAAACAATGTGCAAGGAAAGAGCTGCTGTAAATAGATAACAGAGCTGGTTTCCTCCATAAAGAGCAAAAGTCAGTTCAGAAAGCTGTTGAGAGATTGGGCTTCCATTTATCATGGAATGACATATTGACTGCACAGGCAGGGTATCACTGCTAATTCATGCTCTCCTTTTGGGAACAGAATAACATGTCTCCTCCTGCTCATATTCTCTTTCACCTTGAGAAATCATCAGTTCATTACAACTGGGGAAAACCAGATTAAAGTGTTTAGTCAGTAGCTTAAAAGTAAGCCTCCATCAGGTTAAAAGCTGTGAACTTTACATGAGAAACATTCATTTGGAAGCATGATTGTGATAATAACTTTCTTGCTTTATTTATCATTTATGGTTGTAAAAAAATTAACAATAAACATTAGCTGGGATGTGTTTTTCCTTTGTTTAATTGGCAGCATTCAAAACTTCATAGTCAATTAAAAAAAAAACTTAAATTCTAGGTTTTATTTGAGATTCAGATCAAACTTTTCTTTCATTGTCAAAAGAAAACTGTGTCTTTTAGTGCACACAAAAAGTTTCTAAGAAACATGTAGATCTGAGATAGTCTATTGTTTATGTGTTTTACAGTGTTCAGCACATCTGGTTTTCTTTTATATTAGGTTTATTAATTTTGTTATACATACACACACACACACACACACACACACACACAGACATACACATACATTATCCAATCAGTGAATATCTGTAGTTATAGAGTCTCCAGAGAATGAATAACACTGAAAAGTTAGGGACTATATATTGTTATTCTTCTTTTTTGTCATTTTAAACATTGATAGAAAATGATTTTATTTCTTTTTACGTGGTTGAATTGGTCAATGTCTTCCTGCTGTTCAGCTGATCAATTTGTAGCTGAATTTTGGAAAAAACTGCACTACTCTCTAAAAGATATATCAGTGTATGTAGAACATGTACATCATACAGAATTAGCTACTTCTTGACTTTACCGGCATATCTATGTTTGCTGCAATTAATGTGGAAATTGGCTCTCAGACTGAGGGAATAAATATTAGAAGGATGAACTTATTTTGGAACAATGATCTCTTGATAATAAATGAAGGTGAACTTTTGCATGTTTACCAACTATACAAATTGCTCAGTGCTTCAATTTGTACATCTGTTTCCATTATATATATATTTTATATTCATAGCTCAATGAGACCAAATATGATGATTTCTAAATTAATTTTAGAGCTGTTGATGCTTCTAATATATACATCACAATGTTAATCACTTAGCCGCTGAGATAGAAAAATAAAATATTCCATCCATGTTGAAGTCAAATAACTGAATACATAAAAAAGTATGTAAAGCAAACCAAAAATGTTCTGGGGATCGATTTATGTTAACAGTGCAAGATTTTCCAAGCAGTTTCTGTAGTTCATTTCTTTGTCTCCTACAATTTTTCACTCTAAAAAGGCATAACACAGAAGAAAAAGAACAGGAAGATTGAAAAGGAAAAGAAAATGACTTAGAAATCAGAGCTTAATGACTGCAAAACAGTTCGTCGTTTATTGAAGCTTTAAAGTTTGTTTTATCTCCAAAGTGGATTATCTTCTTGTTCTTCTTCACAGGCCAATTGATCTGTGGCTCATCAGCTGTCAGCTGATCCCACTACTGGCTGGCTCCTCCCCATCCCCCCTCGCCTGGCCTGAGAAGGTAAGGGTAATGGCAGGGGATGGAGACTCACCCCATATTCCAGAGCAGGAGATGACTGAGTAGGAGTGAGTGATTTCGAGTTGGCCATGCTCACCCAGTCACACCGGTTGTCAAATTATTGGCTCTCGGTGTTTTCTTTTCTTTTCTTTTCTTTTCCAAATGGCTCTTTGAGTGTTTAGGTTGCAGACTCCTGCTCTATACTATTCCAGAAAGTGGCAAGTCATTCCATTGGTAAATTGTTCTCACTGTTAGCAAGTTTATCCTTAGTTCTAGGCTGCTTAGTTCTTTAGTTAGGATGCAATAGCTACCTGCATCCCAAGTGATAACAGAAGTCATGGAGAGATGGAAGTCCCAGAGAAGGTGTCAGCAGATCCCTGTCTGCTGCTTCTTTTAATCACCACGATCCAGAAAGATGTAAAAATAATGAGGTCTATGTGATGGGAAATTCAGTGGGCATTGTGCTGCCATGGTGTTTAGTCTCATAAAATGGAATTATACTATAATAGCATATCCTGGAAATAGTAAAGAAGCTCCAGGGATATGGCTGGCTGGCTTCTTCTCAACTGGAAAAAATTATTAGAATAGATACAAAATAGTTTACATTTGGACAGAATGTAATACGTTATAGAAAGCATTGTGGGAATTTCATAGCTCAAAACAGTGAAACAGAAAAACTGGTGGAAGACAATGTGATCCTTATCTGTGTAAAATGACATTGACTGAGTGACATTAATATGACTGATGGTAGAGCTGAGAAACTGTAGTTCAGAATGGAACTCAAGCCCACAATACAACTGTCAAAAGGTGATTTTTGTCAGTAATTGAAAACCTCAAACTTATAGTTGTTTCTAACTTAATAAAGCAAATAGTCCATCAAAAGAAAATTGGAGGGTTAAACTCCAAGATAAAGGTAACTATCAGGTTCTATCTATATTTAAGCTCAGTTCAGGTCTGAAGTTTGCTTTCGTGAAAATTGTTTGAAGGTTTTGTACCTATCCGAGTCCTGTATTTGATTGCATCTCTTTACATTTGGCATCATTTCTTCCATTCCAGAATAGATTTTGTATTCTCTTATCACTGCCCATTAACTTCTGTCAGCTCTACTGTATCTCTGTAGCTGTTTCAGACCAAGTGAGGGCAATGGACAGCCAAAGGCTACGCTACTTCAAATAATTCATCAGCAGGGATTCATACAGAAGAAGATACAATGTTTTTGTGTGGTTTATCTGATGTTTTCAATACAAATCTTATTAATTATATCATAATTTTTATTAATACTCTGTGTCTGACATCTGATGTATGAAAGATGAAGAAACTGATGAAAGTTTTTTAAAATAATGATCAAAACTATTAACATTGTCCTAATTTCATTTGCCTTATAATTAATTTTAATTCTTTTATAGACGCTTTATTTCAGGTTGTAAACCAATAACTGTTTGACAGACAAAAAACGAGTTTCTCCATTGGTTAGTCATATCATAAGAACAAGGATACTAATGTGAAATATGGATGCATGCAATGCATATACCCATTAAGAAGCTCTTACATTATATTTTAGATTTTAGAATCTAGCAGGCAATATTAGAAATTTTGGTCAGAATTATATTAATGAAATACTTATGCTTGAAGAAATCTGAGGAAGTAAAGCAAAATTGCAAGTGATGGCATTTTAGGCCACTGTCAAGAAGCTGAAAAAAGAGTCAAGATGATACACATCCATCTGATTAAAATTAACATCTGAATTTGTTCATTTACTCACAATAATATAAACTGCAGGACAAAGCTCAACAACTTAGAATATTTCTCTAGAAAGTAGTGCCCGTCAGTCCTTTTTTAACTTAGTCTAGAAAAATATTCTGGCTGGTGGTACTTGTGGTTGCTAAAATAGCCAAGAAAATTAACAAACTTACATTACATTTATTTGTGAGTTGATTATCAGTCCCAACAATATTTCTCTCCAAAACCAAGGTTAAAAATGTTGGAATGAATTCAATTTGTTGATAATGTTAGATAAAAATGGAACTGAATGTCTTATCTTTTTCTAGCATCAAGATGCACTTCTTGGACCCTATCCTTCTTGACAACTTTTATCCATGACTAATTTTAGTTTAAGGAAGTTAAATGAATGGTGATCATTGGACAACTGTGGAGCACCAAAGAGGTTGCAGATCATCTGGACCCTTTTTCAGGCATGATTTAGATCTTGGCACAGAATGGTTATCCTTGTTGAAGAACTTCATCAAGAATTTGATTGGAGTTAGTGCACTCCTTCTGGTCCCTTTAGATTTTTGGGTGGCCTTTCATATTATCTATAATGGTAGACTTCTGGATTGCATGTGAACACTGGGAAAGGGTGTTTTACAATCATTCTTTTTTTAAAAAAAATATGTGGATTTGCTATATAATAGGGGTAGTCAACCTTTTTATACCTACCGCCCACTTTTGTATCTCTGTTAGTAGTAAAATTTTCTAACTGCACACCGGTTCCACAGTAATGGTGATTTATAAAGTAGGGGATAAAACCCCTACCACCCACCATGACAGCTGGAATGCCCACTAGTGGGCGGTAGGGACCAGGTTGACTACCACTGCTATATAATATGGCACTGAGCTACTGGCAGGGCTGTTTTTTCCAGGCAGAATAAACATACTTTATCTGTGTGCCTGGGAGAAACTGCTTGTAATCCATTGCTTTCACAAATTATGGGAGCTAAGGCTCATTGGAGCTATAGAATAATGTCCCCTTATAAATTAAACATGTCACACCTTGTTTACCCTCTAAATATGTACTAAAATGAAATTATTGTACAGGACTTAAGGAGACTATGGTGCCCCTGATTAATTATTAGCAACATTATTGTTTTATGTTTTTATATGTTTGGTAATTTTATTTTTGCTGTTTATCATATCTGCTGTTGTTGATGCTCTTATTTACTGACAACTGCTGAGACTCCCATAGATTATAACTGTAAATGTAAGATATAAAATATTTTTAATTACATTAATTGCAAGAAAATGTGAAAAAAGAAGTCATTTGATGTTTACGTGCTGTAGAAACCATATACTCCACCAAAGAAGCATTAATTACTTATTATCAGATGTTAAAACCAGTATTGGCAGCTGTTAGTATCCATGAAGGACAGCTCCAAAGAAGAAGTGGTGAGTCTCATCATTATTAAATTCCAAAATAGTAACATCCAAGTTGGAATGAATATGACTGATTGTGTTTGTAAAATGTAATGTAAATTTATCAAAATGAGACTTCAAGCCTCCATTAGCTCTCTTGATGTTTCAGACAGCACAATTCACCACTCAAAAGAGCTCTTCTGGCAAACTGTAAGCTTGTGTACTCACACAAATACACTTATGGTTATTTTTTTTCTCAGCTGCCGTCACCTTTCATTTTCTTAGAGTACCAAAATCTAGATACAGTTCTATTGTTTTATTGAGAATATTTGTGAGTGATTATGTCAAGACTAGGGCTTTGGCACAACTTTTGGCTGTAACAACAACAAAAACAACAAAAAGAACAGCAACAAACTGTCCAGAGTCTTAAGGACACTACCTGAATCCATCTGTTTGCAGATGAAGAGCATTAAAATTGGTCATCCAAACTTGTTAAAGTATAGTTCATATTAGTTTAAGGATCTGAGATAAGCACATCGTGCTATACTGATATCATGCCCCATAAACAAAGGCACACAAAATAACACATCAGCTACTGGTTAAAGCCAATGTAAAGGGATTTTTTTTTAACAAAGAAAAAAAATATGCACACAGGAAATGCAAAAGATTCCACTAAGTCTTTACCATCTGCAATTCTACTACAATAACTTCATGATCTTTAAAGGTATTGACCTGTTGTGTTCTATCTGAACCTTATGGTTTTGTGATTTCAACACACTTGAAAGAATATCACACAGAAATATAGAACATACAATAATGGATGTAATTTAAAGGAAGGCAATCGTTTCTAAAAGTAAGGGCATTTTGAGAGTGTAGCTAATTATTCAATGTAACCTACAAGGCACAATGCCATAAAATAGAGGCTTAGGAATTTCTGCTGTGTACCCAATTCTGCTGTGTACCCAATTTATTTCTTGCTCTGTCTGTTTTTAGTTTATAAGATTCAGGCTTTTCATTTCAGTCATTATATTGAAATAATCATTCCTTAGAATACAGAAAATGTTTCTCCTACTGTGGTGTTTTCAGCTATAAAAATGAACCTGTACATACAGAATCTATAATAATTCTGATCTTTGTTATCCACTGCAAGGCCAGGTGGAAGCCTTTTTTGGGACACCCCCCCACAATATCCATGCTTTTGTTTTGACTTAGCCATATGAGATATTTTTTAATGATAGCACTGATTGCTTACCTCACTGTGAAATCGTCTTGGGAATAATCACATTTATCAAGTAAAGCAATTGCTAAAAGACTTGCAAAATAAAACCAACTTAATACCTTGCAAATATGTAATTAAATAAAATCATAGCTCTGTGTGACAATGAAAACACAACTCTGTTATATTTATTAATATCTAATTCATTCAATTACAAATGAAGTTAACCTTTTAAAAAGCTAGGCTTAAAACAGGTACAATTTTAGCTCTGCAAATAAATATAGCAAAAAGTTTTTGAAGTCTGTAAGAATAAATGTCCCATGATAACTGTACCTGCTTAGCAGATATTGCACTGTTGATTGCACTTTCCAAATTAGATGATTGGCAGAGACATGTGGGTGGCATGTTTGCTTCTATTAACCTTTAAGTAATATCTCTATAAGAAAAAATAAAATACAGTAGGATTGTAAAATAATATGATATGATTTTATAATAACAAGTTATGATGAATTATTCTTTTTATGCATGGAATTTTGTTAGCTCCACTAAATAGTTCAGCTGCAGCTGCATCAATTCAACAGGAAGGCTATGTTTTCTTTTATTGAGAATAGCTATAATGACAGAAACTTGTGCGATGTCTCTTTACCTTCTTATACCGATCTGTAGTAAGAAGATATCACTCAAAGCCATTCATACATATTTTCTACCTGTTTTGAATCATGTAATTTTCTCCTTATCACTTTTTAACAGATCTGGCAAAACTCTGTGAAAGTCATCTTCCTTATTGTCCACAAGCCTGTGACAAGGAAATAACTAGAACTCCATTATTGTAGAGATAAAAATAACCTTAAATGGTCTGGTATTCAGATTGCCAAAGCCTTGATTTTTCTTAAATCATGCTATCATCTGTAAAATATAGCTCTGGAACTACATCTTCCAAAACGATTCTGCTCTTCCAAGTCCTTGGAAGTAAAGGTCATGGACGAGAAGGTAGTCCTTGTTTGTGATAGTTCCAGTGCTTTGTAATACTTTACTTGGCCCCTCGTTACTGGCATTCAGTACAGCTATGAAATTATTATTTACAGAGAACTTCAAAGAATGATGGTAATTGTATAGTACTGTTTCTTTTATATATGTTTAGTTTTGGGGACTTTTGGGGAAAGTTATTTTATTTTGACTTGGAGAGAATATGATGTTTTTCCCCTCTATGGTTTGACTTCATGTTTCTGTATACCACCCTAAGTCTGACGAATGGGTAATATAAAAATACTATGTGTTTACTATTCCTTTTAAAACTTTTCATGCCAAGTTAAGGTGAATCAAGCCATTGGTGAAATAATTGAACAATTGATTCCAAATGCTAGAAGAATCTATCCATTTAATTTCTTGGGGATCTTGGAATCACTACCATATCCAAAATATTTAATAACTCATTGAAATATAACTGCACTGCAAGTAAAAACAATTGCTTTTTCATATAGCCAAACTTCCATAAGAAAGAAATCTATCTGTGAAATGAGACTATTCTACATAGATATGCTTATATAAATACTTCACACAAAGTATGCCCATAACAACATGTCAAAATTCATTTATTAAAAACTGTATGAATGTGTATATTTACCTATTAGCTTTATACATTATTTATTAATTAAGGTAGCTATCCATAACTTTCTTTTATCTTTTCTTTGAATTAGCCACTGAAAAAAGGAGAAAGGGAAAATAGAAATGGAAAAATTGTACAGTTGAAGAATTACAGGTTATTTTTAGACATATTAATGCTGAACCACATAGAAATAGTAGTTTATGGATTATTTAACACTCTTCAAAAGAAATCCCGTTGGATATCTATAATTTATTGTAATTGTTTAGTTAGAACTGCTGTGGCTTATCATTGTTATTAATAGTCTTTTGCTTTATACTAGTGAAAAAGAGAAGATTAGAGTGTATAATCAATGAGCATACTCAAAAGTCCGTATGTAAGAAAGCCAGCAATTATAACAATGGGCTCAATGGTAAGTTACTCTTCTGAGTTTCACATTTATCTGGAAATTATGTCAAAAATCGATATGAAGTTATTTTGTCCCTTTCCTAAGAAAACTATTAGAAGTGACTATGAATTCTTGCATTTTTCAACATTTCATTCTGAATACTTTTCCCAGCTGAAATATACTCAGTGTCAGTCTCTATTGATCTTAACAGAGCAGCTGTAGCTGCAAGTTCTGTCAACAGGTTTCTATTCCTTAAACATGCAGTAAAATGGGGTTTTTCCTCCCAGATACTACAATTACCTATTTTGCTGTGTGGATAGTTGACAGATACATGCAGGCAGAACATGGATAATTCATGGCTTGTGATCATTAAGTATACTTGACGAGTACTCTCAAAGTTTTGAAAATGAATATTGGATATAGACAGAAAACCACTTATGTATACATTTATTGACAAAACTTGTAATGACAAATTACAGGTTTATATAGTAATTGATTGCTGGCAATATAATAAAGCGTAATTTTTAAAAGTATATTGACAAACCTATTCTTTTAGGGGACTCGTGACAAAAGAGATTGCTAAAAAGTAAAAGATCCACATTTAAGACAATTCCTTTCTTGGAAACACAATAATTTGGATAGAGGCAGGGGTGGGATTCTACAGGTTTGGACCGGTTCAGGCAAACCGGTAGTTCCAGTAATCATTTGGCCCTGCCCCCCCCATCCCTGGTCTTTCCTGTGCTTTCGTTGTTTTGACGTACCTCAGCTGTTTAACTTACCGGGGCTGCAATAAAAAGTAAGTATTGTAGCTGAAAATGGGCTTTTCTAAATGGTGTGCATGCATGCAAAGCGCGTGATCACCAAACTGGTTGTTACATCAGTTGAATCACACCACTGGATAGAGATTTTATAGATCTATATACCACTAAAAGTTTCATTGTCATGACATTTAGCATTTTGCCCTATGATGCACAAAACAGAGCATCATAGGGCAAACATTTTTGAACCAAGGTACCTCAATTGGGCTAATTTACAGAAGGTGTTCCAGATCCAAGAACCATGATTCCTGAGGGAATGAACTTTGAGAAAGTTGGCTGCTATTTATTGCTGGGATCATGTTATCTTCATTTTCAATCTTCTGTGACATTTTCCCTGCCAATCTCGCAATCCTTTGCTCCCTTCTCCTCTTAGTGGTAGCCACTTTCTTGCCTGCTGGAAATGGAAGGAAAGGGAAGAAAGAGGAGGAAAGAGGAGGAAAGAGGAGGAAAGGGAGAAAGGAAGAAACAGGAAGAAGTTAGATTTCAGATGCTCCCTGTAAGATTTCCACAATGAAACTAAATGGGAAAGCTGGAAGCCAGTTTGTAGTCTAAATGGGAAAGCCGGAATATAGTCTGAACTTTTGCTCCTATTACTATATTGCCCACCCTCAGTCATTCTGTTTCTCTCTTTAGATGGGGAAATAACTCTGAAATGATTACAGGGCATGAGTTATCTAATAAATAATAATTTTCTTAGGACCAAAGCAAATATAACACACATAAGCTTTAAAGTTGCATCTTCATCTGGAATAAAGAGGTGCATCTGGAATAAACTGGTTTTCTTTTCCCACTCAAAAAATCCCAAATCCTGAACAGTAAAATTTCTAGATCCATAGAAATAATTCTCCTTGCTCACTTACCAAAAAGGTAAGTTGGTGTAATATCTTCATTCATCCATTAAAAAAAGCATTCCTATTTTAGGAAGCTGGCATTTCAGTCATGAAATTGCTTATATGATCTTCTTCCACTTTCTTTTTTATATATTTGTTTAAAACAATTAGACTGCCACAAGGCAGGATAAAAGCCATTAATGACTTGTAAAGGATCACATTACATTTATGATTGAGTAATGTTAGGGAGGATCAAATATGAGTTTTCTTGCTGACATTTCTCTGAAAAAAAATAGGAATTATCTGGTTATGAACCAATAACAAACTTGAAAATAAAATGAGGAATTTGTTGGTCCAAATGTTAAGCACTGAAAGAAAAAAAATAGAACAAAAATATTTTATAATTACAAGGTGTAAAGAAGAAAACATTTTATTTGTAGTTGACAGGAAATTAAAACAATCACATTGTATGAAAAATTAATTCTTCACAAGCCAGTCTTGCATAAAAAAAGCTGTGAGAATAAATCATATTTCTACTTTTTATCTGGAGTGTTTCTGTCTGTACAGCAATAGAACACCGAATTCCACTTGTTGAGTCATCAAATTTAAAGAAGGCAGGTTTTGGAAATCTATAGAATCTATAGAAACCTATGACTGATCACTATAGTTCATAGGATTTATAAAGGGGTGAGATTCTACAGGTTTGGATGAACTGGTAGCTCTGAGGATCAGGTAGGTTCACTCCAACGATCACCTGTTGGGCCCACTTTCCCGCTCTGGCTTTAGTCTGTGATTTATATCCTAATTTCCAAGCTCAGCTGATTCACGGGGCACAGTGGATTGCTGCACATCAGCTGTTAACACACAGGGATTGCAGGAAAAGGTCAGTAGCAAATGCTCCAAACTGTTACACCGGTTGAATCACACTCCTGGATTTATACCAAAATTTCTTGGTAGAAGAGCTGGATATATTGTGTTATATCATACATTATCTACATTTTTTTTTAAAAGGCAGCAGTCTCTACAAAGGCAGATATTTTATGAGGATTGCACCTGCATTTCCTGATGGGTATGTGAATTTTTATGGGTAACATTAAGTAAAGCTGGGAAAAGAAACATTAATAAGATTGAGCCAAAGTTAATACTTTTTCATTTCATTGATTTTCCTTGGAAAAATATAAGACATACTGTAGTTAACTAGCTTCTCTAAAATCAATGCCACATGAAAATGTTTAACTTACTTCAATCATACCCATTGTTTTCTGATGCCATTACTGCAACTCCCTCTACCTTATTGAAGAAGCTGAATAGTTTATCTGATTTGTTCAACCAATATTCTTCCAGTGTGATATTTTTTTCTGTACATTTGAACAGACAGACTGATTCACACCTTTCTATCTTACATCTGATCTTTTTTCAAAATTGATTACTTAGCATTTTCCAAGCATAGAAAGGGTGACAATTTGCTGATTATTTTCAACAGATAGAAGACAATTTTAACAGTGTTTGACAGAGGAGTCTGTGTTACAGGTGCAATATTGACAACCAATTAAAAAAATTATTAAGAGTTTGACACTTTTGAATGGCAGAAAGATAAAGATATAATTTGAAAACTTTCTTACAAACTTTGTTTAAAAACTAGTTTAATTTTTTTAAATGGAAGCATCTACATTACTTATTTCTCAGTTATATAATAAGCCTAACAACAAGAGGAACTGTATAAATACTGTGGTATGGGAAGAAGAACACATTGTAGATGAGAGTATTATGATTAAAATATAACTAGGATTGAGGAGTCCCAAGTTTAAGTCACCTTTTGGCATGGAAATTCACTGGATGACTTTCAATGAATCATTCTTTCAACTCAAATCTATCTCACAGGTGGGCTATTGTGAGTGGGTGGAAAATGCTATGTATACCACCTGGAAAAAAAGACTGGCTTTAAATATAACAAACAAATAATATATACAATACTTATTAGACATCTTAAAGTTTTATAATTATCAAAATGCAATTTATATTGCATATGGGACAAATGTACAATGGAAACCAAAGGGAAACCAACTTGCAGACATCTCATTTAAGCCCTTTGGTTTATCTTAGTTTTATTTTATTTTATAATATTTTTTTTAAATTAAGAAAAAGGATAGGAAAAAGGATATTTACTTCAGAAAAAGGTGCCATCCAAGTAAAGTATTGTTTATTTCCAAGAATGCTTCCAAATCTTCCTAATTTAAATCCCAAGGATTTTTTGGTGGTGGTGGTGATAGATCAAGGAAGATTTCTTCCAATTTTATAAGTAAAGTTAGGGCAGTATATGTTCTAGAACAATATGTAGGGGGTAGTTAGAGCTCAGTATTTTGTTTGGAAGTCTCTTTATTTGTCCTGAAAACAAAGGATAAAGCTTGAGCTGTTAGCTAGAGCAGGGGTCCCCAACCACCGGTCCGTGGACCGGTACCGGTCCGCGGAACAAGTCCTACCGGGCCGCTGGCTTGCTGGGCGCCGCCATCTTTTTTTGATGAAAAAGTGCTTCCGGTGAGCTTTTCCGGGTAGAAAGCTCACCGAAACACGTTTCATCAAAAAAGATGGCGGCGCCAGCGCTCCGTGAGCTTTTCGGGTAGAAAGCTCACCGAAGCACGTTTTCATCAAAAAGATGGCGGCGCCAGCGCTTCCGGTGAGCTTTTCCGGGTAGAAAGCCATTTCTACCGGAAAAGCTCACGAGCGCGCGCCATCTTGATGAAAAGTGCTTCCGGGACCGGAAGCACTTTTTCATCAAAAAGATGGCGGCGCCCAGCTGATGCTGGTACCGGGCCGCGGCGCCCAGCTGATGCCGGTACCGGGCCACGGCGTAAAAAAGGTTGGGGATCACTGAGCTAGAGGGTTGAATGTTTTGTGAATATCCATAGCAGCTATTTTGTAGATAGGCAAACTTTCATCCTTTTTGCAAAGTCACTTTGTGACAAGTTTTTGACATTTTGATTATGCCCAGAAAACTCCTATAACTGCCAATTTCTCTACCCAGCAATACTACTATTAAAACCTCAGAATACTTGAAATGTAAGATGATATCCTCACTTTAGAAATAGTACTATGAGTTACTATGGACAGCTGTGGAATAGCACGTCCTAAGAATTGCTGGTGCATGCTCAACTTGACAGAAGGTCTCTCTCTGTGTGGTATTTTGCTGGGATTTTCAGCACAGCAGTTTCCTATATTGTAAACTGAAAGTAATGGTGATAGTGGCAATGGGAATGTGTTATGTCAGCTTTCGATTGGAGCTGCTGCCAGACTTGAACTGTATCTATTTCTCCCCCAGGATTCCTGTTTTTCAGTCTTATGTTAACCACTTTCACAAGAACATTGCTGATGGCTGATTTTAACCCACTGAGAGAATGGAGTGGGGATCTCCACTGCTATAAAGTCTTCAATGGTGGAACTCTTTTCCATAGAAATATATAGAAATATCTGTGTGGTATCCATATCTTTAAAGTTTCATTTTTGGTGGCTTTAGTGAAGGGCAGAGATGATGATGATGATGATGATGATGAAACCCTCTAATCAAGCCATTCATCAAACAATATCAGATGATTAGGAGCCCATGAAAAAACACAAGTGTATATAAATTTGCAGGTGTTAAGCCCAGTTCTCAATGAAATAAGTGAAATAAGTGATTGATATGATATATTCACTGGTTTCCATTATCATATTGTAAACAAAATACGAATAGCTGGTAAATATAGGGCAATCTGATTTGGGTCACAAAAGCTATAAAACAACAGTGAAAAATATTTTTCAGTTTATTTGCAGTGATCTAATTGACCATCTAAATTTCTGGAGCTCAGAAATGGAAATACTGCGTAAGTGCAGCATAAGAGAAGGTGTAGAGAGACGTTATTGAGTAGTTAATTTAGAATAAGTTTTTATGTGATGTATACTAGAGCAGACAGACTTGAAGCTTATTTTGCTTACTTATTTGTGTACTAGAATCTGGCATAGGATCTCACTCTCTCTGTGTAATAAAGAAATTTTTATTTTGTTGTTCTACAAATCATTGAGAAAATAATTGGGGCACAGTTTACTTGACATAGTGATTGCAAGGTTGAATTTCCAAATTGTTGTTCATATACTAGTGCTTTTGATTTTTCTTTGAAACTAAGAGCTCTTTTAGAGAAGGATTCTTTTTCTTTGCAATTATTCTGCCTTACAACATTTTATCAAATGTACAGATGATAATAGGTTCCATTTTCAATTCTCCTGAGAATTATTCTATATTCTTCAATATCTTATATTTATTGTTCTAAGCAGAGCAAATTGTATGACCTTCCATTTTTAGTTTTGCAATGAGTTTTATGAGAGGGTTGGATGTAAATTCTTTTGTGGGAATTTAAACTTTGGTTTCCTAATTTTCCGGTATAAGAGTCTAATTGTTACACCATTGGTATCTCGTGCTTTTCAGTATCTCTTTTGTTTGGAAGCATCCCAAGAGCAATCTAGCAGATAAACAACAAAATGTTCTCATTTACTTATTCACTGAAAGAAGAAGCTGAAAGAATAAGCGAAGGTGAACTTTGGGTGGGCATGCCTGTATGTCAGAAGTAAAGGAGGAACATTATTGATAATTTTTTATTTCCCCCGAGGCTTTCTTATTTTTTTGACTGTAAAGCAAAGTGAATGCTGCCTTCCTAAGAATAATTACAAGGGTAAAGATAAGACTGCTCAAAATCTGATTTTGTTCTTAAGGTATACAGTACATTACTCTAGAATATGCAAACCTGAGTTTGCAATACTAGGGTATTGGTGCACCGTGTCTATGGATATTTTCAAGTAGAGACTGGTTATGTCTCTAAATGTAAGAAATCCTGTATCCCTGCATTTAATGATACTTCCAAGATGACAGACTAAGAGGCTTACAAGGTCTCTTCTGTTTGCATATTTTAGCTCAGTTTACTTTTTTTTCTCCTACCAAAGAAAATCTTGAAGAAAACCCCCAAAACTTGGAGATTATGTTTGATTTCATCAGGGCAATACACAAATAGATTGGGATAAATTTAAAATCAATTTAGTAGGATTATTCTTTGAAGAGATAATGATGATGATGCATTCTGATTTTGAATAGGTAATTCTGCTATTTTTTTCACACAAGGCCTTTGAAATTCATTACAGGTTATTGTGCAAAAAATATAAATAAAATATAAACATCCTTTTCTGTTTGTATATACCCTTCACACTTCCAGAAGCAAGACTGCTATAGATTTTCATAACAACATACCATTATTTTTGTAAATGTTTTTGCTAACATTGACATGATACTGGGCAACTCTGAAATCCTAAATGAGCTGAAGGTTGCTGAAATATGAAGATAGCAAACAATTGATATTCATTTCATCTTGATGTATAATTTTATTTAGAACCACTAGATGAACAATGTGTAGAGTTAGATAATTAAGTTGTCTAGATACAATCATCCCGTATTAAATGTTGGCAGATTCTTGAAAAATGCCTCTCCCATTTGACTAATTTTATCAAATCACATGAGGTCGTTCTAAGATTTTAAAAGTGAGAATCAGATAAAATACAGCAGTTCTTTGCAAGAAATTAAATTAGTCTAAATTAATTAAAAAAAATAAGATGGAATACCACAAATCCAGATCTTGGTAAGTAAATCTGTTTTGATTTTATGTATGCGATGCACTTTTATCGATTCTGTTTTCTTGTGATCAGAATTTCTGCTGGATTTGCTGGGGTCAGATTTACTCTGTTTGCTGTGGAAGAGGATCTCCTAGAGTACAGGCTTATTAGCTAACTTATTTTGGTAATAGTCTAAAAATACAGCAGAGTCTCAATTTAAAAGTACTTGGGTTGTATGAAAGAACCTGCTTGGGAAAGAACCTGCAGAACACTTTAATTTCTTGTTTCACTTACCAGAGATGGTATTCAGCAGGTTCTGACAGGTTCTGGAGAACCGGTAACAGAAATTTTGAGTAGTTCAGAGAACCATAGCAGAAATTTTGAGTAGTTTGGAATACCACCTCCGACTGGCCCTGCCCCCATCTATTGTCTGCGTCCCGAGTCTCAGCTGATCATCTGGGTCTTCTTTTGTTGCCCTGCACAGGAGAATGAAACTGGAAAGCAGGTTAGGGGGTGGGGAGGGAAAGAAGATTTTGCAGTATCCTTCCCCTGCCATGCCCACCAAACCACGCCCACCAAGCCAAGTCATGCCCACAGAACTGGTAGTAAAATTTTTGAATCCCACCACTGTCACTGATTTTAATTTATTATGATATTATCAGGCATAAAAGTATGACTGACATTGTAGGGAAAAATTATTAGAACCCTAAAAATTATTAGAACCCTAAAAAGAAAAGTCTATAATGGGAACTGAGAAGGAAAATTATTAGAACCCTAAAATATTAGAACCTAAAAATTATAATAAAAGAACCCTAAAAATTATTAGAAAAAAGTCTATAATAATGGAAAAGAACCAGAAGTCACTAAGTAGTATGGTATCTTTTCTGACTAATGCTAGCAGTCATTATCAGACACAACGTAATAAAAATAAACTCACATAGTCATGGCAGTTCTTACCTTTGGCTAATCTTTTACAAAGAATTTCAGTACATGCCAGCCTCTGGGTGTAAGGTAGTATATAATGCCAAGACTTGGTACAAAAGCAATGCTGTGACAATACTGGTGGCAAATTCTTTTTTCCCTCTAATTTTGTTTTCTCCCAAGAAACTGTGCAGAAGAATATGACAAAATCAATTCAACTTAACCACTATCTAAAAAAATATACAAACAAGCAGGGGGATATAAGTGAACATGTTCCGTAAAAAAACACAACACAAGACAACATTCACACTTTACTGTAAATTCTGTGCCACAGGAAAATTCAGCAAATGGTTACTTTTAGGACCACATAGTGACTAAGGGATTTAGTCTGGGTGCAATTTACAAAATAGCTCAATATAAATGGGATTGAGGTGAACATTAAAAAATATATTTTAATATGGTAGTCATCCAGGTTCAAAGAAGACACTCTGTTGTGCAGTTCATCTGTGGACATGGAGATGGCTTTGCAATTCCAATCTGGAAGCACAGCAGGGGCACTAGTGGTCCACTGTTAGCTGGTGGAGGCTTCATGTACTGGGAACACCAGCGGGTTCTGTCAGTAGCTGCAGGTTCTATTTTCATTAGATGGATGTCATACTGGCATAAGACACTTTTACAGTGTCTTTGTAGTCAACTTTTTCAACCTTGAGGTTTCTTCCCAGATTCCACTATACTATACAGCAACTAATGAAGCATAGAGCGGTCATCAATTCTGATGACATGTCTCATCAATTTCATTTGGGCTCTGATAATCAGAGACTCATTATTTATGGACTCTACATGGCCAAGACCTCCAGGTTGGAGATGCACTCTTGTCAAAGAATGCCAAGGATGGAATGGAAAGTTTGCGTGTGAAATGTTTCCCATTGTTTGATGTGGCTTTGATACAAAACCCAGGATTCACATCCATATAGGAAGCAATTCCTCACCATTCCTGGGCTCAGCTGGCTTCCCCACCGGCATGGCCCCATACTGCCGATGGCACTGGCTGGGGCCTACCTACCTGCCTCTACCATCCACAGGTTCAGCTGGCTGGCTTCCCCACTGGTGCAGCCCCATCCTGCCGGCGGAGATGGCTGGGGCCTACTTACCTGCCCCCCCTACCATCCCTGGGGTTGGCTAGCTGGCTCCCCCACTGGCTTCCCCACAGTGCTGGCTGGCACCTACCTAGCTGCTCCTCCCTACTGTCCCAGGATTTGGCTGGCTAGCTAAGCAACCATGCAGTGCTCTCCCAGATACTTTCTTTCTTGCTCTTTCTTCCGTTCTCTCCATTCCTCTTTCTTTCTTTCTTTCTTTCTTTCTTTCTTTCTTTCTTTCTTTCTTTCTTTCTTTCTTTCTTTCTTTCTTTCTTTCTTTCTTTCTTTCTTTCTTTCTTTCTTTCTTTCTTTCTTTCTTTCTTTCTTTCTTCTTTCTTCTTCTTCTTTCTTTCTTCTCTTCTCTCTCTCTCTCTCTCTCTCTCTCTCTCTCTCTCTCTCTCTCTCACACACACACACACACACACACACACACACACACACACACACACACACGGTCTGGGAATTGTAGACCTTCCTCTGGTCTCTATTTTAGAGGTTTTACAAACACAAAAGCAATATAAATTGTTTTTTCTCCGGTAACAGTTTCTACCATTCTGCTATCTTCCAAAGCCCAAACCTCCACAAAAGCCTAGTGATTATACAATACAGGTTTTCTAATTTGAAAAGGTCTTTGTTATTCACTTTGTGCTACAGCAATCCAATTTGATCTGTATTTTGCTCAATAAATGTAAGTGAACCTCGGAAGGTGATACAGTTTTCACACCCAAACAAAATGGGCAGAAATATAATTTTTAAGGATATCAAGGAGGCATAATTGTTATATTTGTATTTATAAATGTGCATAGCACACATTAATGAATATTTCCATGCAAAGTGCACATTGTGAGAAGGACATCCTCCCAGCAGCAGTAAGTTTTACTTTAATTTCATTAAAGAATGTGACTTCCAATGTTTTTGTTTCTAAATCATCTGATATATTTTTCTACCATGTTTTCAAAGTGATAACACTTTTTTATTTTGATTTATTTTATTGTTGGAAGTTGTAGGAGGTGCTATTGCTTGTGTTGTTTTCTGCTACATATTTTTTAATTGCGCTTGGATTTCCCTTTGGGCTCCTGATCTGAAAAAGTTCCATAAGAGAAGATTTTTTTGGATATTTTCTCTTTGGATTAAATTGAAATCAAGAAAGAAGGGAGACCACAGTACATGCTCTTGGAGAGATGACTGAAGAATGATACTCATACAAACTCATAACTACATACTGAGCTTTGACTATTCATAACTTAATAAATATAAGAATTCAGGTGCTCCTCAATTTATGATCACAATTGAGCCCAAAATTTATGTTGCTAAGTGAGACATTTGTTAAGTGAGTTTTGCCCCATTTTAAGTTCTTTCTTGCCACACTTGTTAAGTGAATCACTGTATTTGTTAATTTAGTCACACGATTGTTACACGAATTTGCTTCCCTATTGATTTTGCTTGTCAAAAGGTTGCAAAAGGTTGCAAAAGGTGATCACATGACTATGGACACAGCAACAGTCATTAGTATGGACCAGTTGCCAAGCTTCTGAATTTTGATCACATGATCATGGAGATCCTACAAAGGTCGTAAGTGTAACTAATGGTCATAAGTCACTTTTTAAAAAATAACTTTTATTAAGCATTTTTATAAGTCACTTTTTCAGTGCCATTATAACTTTGAACAGACACTAACTGTTGTAAGCTACCTGTATCAATCTTTATTCATAGCAAATTCACTAAGTACTATCTTTTTGGTTGAATTTTTTTTTGAATGGTCACTAAATGAACTGTTGTAAATTGAGGAATATATCTCATTTATGTCCCAGAAGCACTGAACCCTATTCGTCTTGGGAACACAATCTCATGATATAGTGCATTTTGATATTGTATCTGTATAAATATCAGCTGATATTTAATCAAGATTTGAAAATCATGGAAAATGACAAACATTTTGTGAGAAAAATAAAATATTAAATATATGAATGGCATTAGAAGATGAATAACATTAATGATGTAAATGTTAAGGATTCAACTGTTCAATGGTAAGTTTTTATTAAGCAATCTGCTTTTTTGCTTTTTTAATTGATTGTTACACAATACAAATAACAAAATCTTGCCCAAGTACCTTCAGAAATTTCTATATTACAAAACAGGATAAGGATGAAAAATGATAATACTGCAGGAAAGAAACAGAACAATGAATGAAATACAGTACATCTCTTGGAAATCCAAAACAGATTTTTTCTTAAACTGTTTGCTGCTCTGCTTAACTAGAGTCAATTCCCTTTGATTGGCCTGATGTGGTTAAGAAGGTGAATGGCAAATTAGTGGTTCCTCAATTAAAATCTCAAACTTTTCTTCAACCTCTGATCTCCCATCTCATGGTCACTCTGATAATTTACTACTAATGAAAAAGCAATTGGTGAACTATTCATGGACTGCGCTGTCATGCAAATTTGCACCTATGGCAGCAGAGGTATTGGGTTGTTCCTGCACATAAATACTACTGAATAAGATGATGAAATTGAGTCTACTAAAACCTATTCTGAAGGAGAAAGATGTGCACATCATTAAGCTTCTCTGGCTCTTGAATCATTGCTAAGCTGCTATTGTTATTATTTAATCAGTAAAGGTATCCTTTAAACAGCTTGATATCATCATATCTGAAGGCAAAAATCAAACAGCAATTAAGGAACTCCACTTAAAGCTTAATTAAAATATGAACCTCTGCTTTCATGTAATTAACCTGACATTTCCCCCTCCCCTATAATTTGCATGGCCTTATATCCTTATAAATGAAATAAAATTTTAATTTGAGAGGTAGAGCATTGCTAAGAACTTTGATTGCTTTATAAGAACTCAAAGGAAATAGGAGGCTTCCAAAAGAAATAGTCAAATCCAGCCTTTAGTCCAGATGACAATGGGATTGTATGAAGTATTCCAAGATATGCATGGTTAATAAAAGTTTTTTTCTATGGTTCACTAATTATAGGATAAAGATAAGTAGCTTAAATTATAACTATTTCACTATCAGAAGTCATGCCCCAGAACTTATGAACTTTTTTAAAAAATTGTACTTTATCTTTTTTTTTTGTTTACTTAAATGTTTTCAAAATTCGTCAGCACATGAGATTTCAGCCATTTAAAAAATAAAAATACTAGGATTCAAAAATATAATCTGGACATGTTACAGGTTCTTTAGTTTTCAGCATGATGGTATTGGCCTCATGGTGAGTCCATTATCTCATCTCAATTGTGCACTGGGGCCAAAATGATGAATGGTTTGGCTAGAACAGCATTGTTCCTAGACAGTAGAAATAAAGCAATTTTTCAACTAAGGACTGCTTTCTTCGAGGGTAATATATTAGAAGAATAGATAGTGGAAGGAGTTAGAACCACAGAACGGTAGGATTGGGTAAGAGTTTCTTCCTTGTTCTTTTTCTTCTCTATACGTCCCAAAGACATCCACCAAGGGAAGGATGAATATGAGGTCAACACTCATTCTTAAAAATGATTTGGAAAAGTGTATTGGACATCAGCTAGGGCTGCATCTTTCCAGTTTTTGTTTTGCCTGGCATTTTACAGGTTTTCTCCTGTGCCTGGTTAAAGAATACTGATACATTATGAAATACACACACTACTGTTAATGTAATTCTTAAAATAGTGATATTTCTTTAAGGCTTATGAGGAAGTCATGTTATTTTAGTGAAAGGCAGAGAGGTGTTGCATTTACCCTTTCCCAAATTTTCAAGCCTTAGTAAATATTTCATTTCAAAGGCCTGGAACTTCATGTGGCATATTGTTCATATTTCATCTATAGTGATTTACTTCAACAATCATCTGATTTTTGTGTGCTTTGAGTTTGATAACCTTGAATAAATACACCTTCTGTTTATATTTTAGCTCTTGAACAATTCATATTTAGTATAATAGGCTTAAATCTCTTATACCTGCATTGAAGATTTAATTCTTCATTGCTTAATGAAGTGAATGTCCTTAAACTATTTCAGATTCAAATGCATTTTATTATTAAATAACATCGTTTTTATTTGTAGATTTATTTCAACATGATTTATTTAAAATTTTCAATATTGCATATCTATACTTCTTGATTTTTTTCCATATTAAAAGCACTGGGTTGTGTTTTTTTTTGATCTTGGACTTTTTGTGCTTTTACTTTTTTATACAGTAGGCTATCCAATCCACAAGAAATGTGCAGAGTACAACAACCTTGCACAGGCATGCGCATACATACAGAATACATCATATATTTATTAAATAACCCAGTAAATAGTCAATAATCTCATAGGTATAGTGGGAGAAGAGAATGACCTCCAGGCAAAGGAAAAAGAGCTGCTACCAAAGCAATGGTAAGATAAAAGAAATCTGAATTCTGAACAAAACTGTAATACTTCCCAAAAAAACCTGCCAAGAAAACTGCTGAAACTAGTTTACACAGTTGCCAGGAATCAAAACTGACTTGAACACAGCAAAAGCAAACAACAAAAAACCCAAGCAAAAGCAAAAAACTCACATCCAACCCAGCAAACATAAACCCTAGTAAAACACCTCCCACACCTTGCAAGTCTGGATTCACTTCTCATCCCTTTATCTTCAGGACAATTAAAGAGGGTCATGTCTGACATGTTTTCTCAAATTTCTGTCAGTTTTTTTTAAACCACATCAGCTTGTCTTGGCTGTGGCAGCTCCTGAAGGTTCTTCCTTCTGCCCATTGTAATTAGTCCAACACCGTGTGATTAAAACATGAAGTAATGTTGCCTAACCACATTTCAGGTGGAGTTACAACTGATAACTTTTCTGAAAGTGGGCAAAGGCTTAACTAACAGAGCCTTACCTGCTGCTAAAGAAGGAGACAACATAGTTTCATGGGAGGAAAGGAAAATTAAAATAGATACTATGGAAAAGGCCCAGGAATTTTATGAATGGTTGGTAGGCCTGGAAGAACAGAGCAGTAAGGATGAATTGGTATCGAAATCCCAAGAAGATCAAGATCAACATAAGAATAGATATTGAGCCTTAGGAAATCAAGGAAACAGTCAATCATGCCAGGAGAGAGAAGAAGATAGGATACACTCTCAGGCACAAAGAGAAACCAGAGTAGTTACAAGACAAAGAGCGAAACAAAACTAAATAATGGAAGAAGAAAGGAAAATATTGTCAATTAACATAAATGGTTTAAACTCTATGATAAAAAGGAAAAGGACAATAGCTAAACTAATGAAGCAAAACGCTGACATAGTATGCCTACAAGAAACTCATATAAAGAAATCTGATGAAAAATATTTAGAATGACCGAAATTAGAGAAACTATTTGCTGCACTGGCAGATGCTGGGAAAAAGAAAGGGATTGCAGCGTATGTGAAAGAGGATATGAAAGTAGAGCTAATATGGTCGGACCCTGATGGAAGAACTCTGGTTTTGCAGATCTGGATTAATGCTATCCCAATCATTTTAGTGGTAATCTATGCCCCGAATGGAGAGCAAAAAGAGTTTAAGTTTTTGCATGAAAAAATAGTAGGAATGGAAAAAAGAAATATTTGTATCATAGGGGATTTTAATGCTATTGCTAATTATCAAAAAGACCACAGTATTGGGCGGAGGAACAGAAAAAAAAAGAGAGCTTCCAAAAACATGTATGGAAATGATGAGGGAGTTAAATTTGATTGATATATGGAGAAGATTAAACCCTGAGAAAAAACAGTTTACATTTTATTCAAATCCCCACCAAATATGGACACGAATTGACATGGCATGGATGAATTGGAAAATAGCAAATGAAATAAGAGATTGAAATTTTATCTAATGAATGGGCAGACCACAATCCAATTCAGATAATTTGGAAAGGTAGAAAAAAACCCAGGAAAAGGTGGACACTAAATACGCAGTTAATTAGAGAAAAAGAATATATGAACAAACTTAAGGAGGAATTAAATTATTTCTTAAAAGAAAATAACAATGGAGTAACTACGAAACAAAATATTTGGGACACAATGAAGGCAGTAATAAGAGGTATAACAATCTCTGATAATGCCAAGAGGAATAAAGAAAAATACACCCAGAAAAATAAACTACAACAAAAAATTAAAGAATTAGAAATTCAATTACAAAATACCCCAAAGGATTCAAGATTGCAAAATCAGATGACAATAACTAAACACAAATTGAATTTAGTTGAACAAGAAAGAATGATTATAAATTTGAATTCAACTAGACAAACTTATTTTGAGCACACTAATAAGCCAGGGAGATGGTTGTCCTATAGACTTAAAAAAGGGAAAGAAAAAAGATTGATTTACCAATTAATAGATGGAAATGGAGATATACAACAGGGGATAGAACAGAAAAAAGAAATTGCCCACAAGTACTTTGAAGACTTATATAAAAAGGAAGAGGTCAATGAGGATAGGATAAGAAGCTATTTAGATAAAATGAAAGATAAAGTAATTGGGGAAGAGATGAAAGAATTATTAAACAAAGATATTACTTGGTCTGAATTGAAAACAGAAATAGAGAACCAGAAAAATAGTAAATCTCTGGGACCAGATAGGATTCCAGGGGAATTATATAAGGCAATAGGTGAACTAATAGGACTCCTTATGGTGGAAGTTTTTAACGATGTCTTATTGGCAGCCAGAATGCTGGACTCATGGAGGGGTGCATTGATTTTGTTGATCCCGAAGGAAGATTTGGACCCCTGATATATACAAAGCTATAGGCCAATTTCCTTGTTAAATACGGATTATAAAATATTCGCTTCTATTGTTGCAAACAGATTATAAATAATTTTAATGATTTTATTCATCAAGACCAAAATGGATTTCTCCTGAACAGACAAATAATTTAACAATAGTACTAGATGTCCTGAATTTTATGAAGCCCACCCCAAAAAACAAATAGCCCTTATGTTTTTAGATGCACAGAAGGCCTTCCATAACCTGAATTGGCAATTTTAATCCAAAGAATTTATAATATGAATTTAGGCACCAAATTCAAAAATATTATAACTACTATTTATGATACACAACAGGCGAACATCACAATAAATGGGGAATATACCCGCCCAATTAAAATAGAGAAAGGAGTCAGACAGGGTTGCCTACTCTCACCCCTGCTCTTCATATTATCATTGGAAACATTACTAACATATATTAGACAAAATTCAGACATAAAAGGATTAAAGGTTAAGAAAGAAGAATATAAGCTGCAAGCGTTTGCAGATGACATGGTTTTTTTTTATCGAAGAGCCAATTGAAAAGGACAAAAACTGATGAAAGAATTAGAACAATTTGGAGTAGTTGCAGGATTAAAAATTAATAGAAAAAAATGAAATTAATGACTAAAAATTTAACAGGAAAACAGAAGTTAGAATTAGAAAAGGTCATGGGATTTCAAGTGATAAAGAAAGTTAAATACTTGGGAATATGGCTGACAGTACATTGCAAAACACTAAAGGAAAATAATTATGACAAACTATTGCAAAAGGTAAAGAAGGATTTAGAAACTGCAACTCTCATTATTAAGTAGGATTACTACGATTAAAATGTCTATTCTCCCAAAATTTCTGTATATATTTCAGACGATACCAATTAAAGTACACAAAAAGTATTTTGAAGAACTTAACAAAATAACCACAAAATTCATTTGGCAAAAGAAAAAACTGAGAATAAATTTAAAGGCAATGCAAGATATGAAGAGCGGGGTGGGGGGATGGCCCTTCCAAACTGGGAGTTGTACTATAGTGCGGCCTCCTTAGTATGGTTGAAGGAATGGGTGAATTTAACAAACAATATAACATTAGCTTTAGAAGGCCACTTACTTATAGAGGGGATGGCATGCTTTTTTATGGGATATCAGGAAAACCACTCAGAAATACTTTCACAGACAGTTAATTAGAGATGCATTACTGACCAACTGGAAGAAAATAATGAGAAAACATTATTTAAAGATACCAATCTGGATTTCAACAATGGAAGCAATGATCCACCCAAATAATTTGGATATTACTAAGATGATTAAATATAAAGACTTATTGGATGCGCAAGGAAATTTGAAACTGTGTCAAGATCTTCAAGATAAGGAAGTACAAATTGATAGATGGTTATATCTTCAAATTCAGAGTAGATATAAACAGGATAAGAAAGAATTTGGAATCAATAATAAACTCCAGCAACTAGATAAAATTCTATTAGGCCCAGATAAAAAAAAATATAATAAAATTTTATAATTATTTACTAGAGGCAGAATTAGAGGAATAAATTGTCAAAGGAAATATGATATCCTGGAGTAGGAATATAGGATGCAGTATTACCTTAATAGAATGGGAAAAAGTCTGGAGTAGAAACAACAAAATTACAAAATTGGCAGCTTACAAGGAAAATGCCTACAAGATGTTATACAGATGGCACCTTCCCCCCTCAAGATTAGTGAAAATGTGCCCCAACATCAGTCCGAATTGCTGGAAATGTAAAAAAAAGGAGGGAACTTTCTTCCATATGTGGTGGTCTTGCATAGAGGCTCAAACATATTGGCAGAAAATTAGAAAATAGTTGGAGGAAATGACAATAGAACAGATCGAATTTAAACCAGAATTCTTTTTATTAGGGATTTTTAATAAACAACTCTCAAAAAAAGTGAAGTACACAACAATACATATTTCGACAGCGGCCAGACTGGCCTTTGCACAATGTTGGAAGCAACCTCATCAGAGGAAATGATTATTCAAAAAATAGCAAACTGTGCAGAGATGGACAGATTAACTTTGGCATTAAAAGGAAAAGATACATCAATGTATTATGATAGCTGGAACTGCTGATACGAATGGATGGAACAAAGATCGAGTAAACAACAAAGGGCAAAAGAAAATAGGTTATAATCGTAGTAGTGTGACTATATATATATATATATATATATATATATATATATATATATATATATATATATATATATATATATATATATATATATGGCATTCAGCTTTGTTCGGGTATTTTCCCACGTCATTGTAGTTGTGCTTTTAAAGTTGTAGCAATGTTTAGAATTTATACAGAAGCCTGATGATGGCAGATGAGATTCTGCCGAAACGTTGCTACAACTTTAAAAGCACAATTACAATGACGTGGGAAAATACCCGAACAAAGCTGAATGCCATACATGTAAGTACCTGTGAAAACTTAAGAAAACACACACACACACACACACACACACACACACACACACACACACACACATATATATATATATATATATATATATATATATATATATATATATATATATATATATATACATACATACATACATACATACATACAAAATTCCTGATGATGGCAGATGAGATTCTGCACTGAAAGGCAGCACCATATGCTACAACTTTAAAAGCCCCACTATTATGTTTAAGGCGAGGGGGAAAATATGCCTAAAACAAAGCTGAATGCCATATATACATACATACATACATATATATATATATATATATATATATATATATATATATATATATATATATTCAGTTTTCGTGGGTATCTATATGTATGGTATTCAGCTTTGTTCGGGCATTTTCCCACATCATTATACTTGTGCTTTTAAAGTTGTAGCGATATTTCAGCAGAATCTCATCTGCCATCATCAGCCTTCTGTATTGTGTTCGTCAGTGAGTCAGGCTTTCACAGCCGTTTCTGTTTTAAATTTGGTGCTAGCTTACTGCTGTGTTAGAATGGTTTTTTTCTTCATCCTGATTGGTTGGGAGTCTTGGTCTGTGTTTATTGGTCTTGGAGTTTGCTGTGTTCTGCATGATTGGTGTTTCTAATATCTTCTGTCTGTTTTTTTTTTGTCTTGATAGGCTAGCAACATTGTGTTTCCTGTATTGGAGGCTTTTAGTGTGGCTTGGCTTCGAGTAAACAGATGGCTAAAATTTATTAGGAAGCTAGGTTTTATCTGGGTGCCTGGTTGGGGTGTGTTTGAGCTGGAGGTATCAGGTGGGTCTTAAAAGCACAACTTAAAAGCACAACTATAATGATGTGGGAAAATACCCGAACAAAGCTGAATACCATACATACATACATACATACATACATACATACATACATACATATTCACACAAGGAGTAATTGTATAGAGGGTACAAAATAAGGTTGAAAATAAGATCCCACAAACTGTCAAGGACGAAACGGTTTTTAATTGTCTCCTGAATTTTCACTTTTTCTTAGAAAAAAGGAGACAACAAATTGTGAACCACTTCAGAAGAATCTGACTCTATCAAGAATTGGATTGCCTTGATGTTTACTGAGGCAATTGAGTGGTTCTGAATTAGAAGGATTCATTTGAACTTGTTTTGTTTCATTCAGATTTTTACATCCTCCAGACTCTAGTTCAGAACTTCAGTAATATCTCTGTCTCAAGCCCTGAATAACTCCCCTAGAAGTTTCACATAGATACTAAATTATATGGGAAAAAGCACTGAATCCAGAAGAACTCCACATAGGAATTCTGAAGTGCACAAGTACTGCCTCCCATGACCATCAACTGGAATTGTTCACAGGGATAGGACTGGAATGCTCATAAAATGGTGCCCCCATCTCTCAACCTCTTCAGACAGAAGAATTCTATGACCAATGGTAGTGAATGCTGTCCAGGGATCTAATAAAATTAGGAGAGGGGCATCTTTCTATTAAGGTCTTAATGGATGTCATTGACCAGAGTGGCCAATGCTATTTCTGTTCTATAAACAAGTGGGGATCCTGACAGAAAAATAGGAACATTTACTGTGGTGGTGCCTTGGTTAGAATGCAGTATTGCAACTAATTGTGCTGACTACCAGCTGCCAGCAGTTTGGGGCTCACTGGTTCAAGGTTGACTCAGCCTTCCACCCTTCCAAGGTCAGTAAAATGAGGACCCAGATTATTGGGGAAAATACGCTGACACTGTAAACAGCCTGGAGAGGGCTGCAAAGCAATGTGAAGTGGTATATAAGTCTAGGTGCTATGCTATTAAAATAACTCAGCTCCATAAGATAGGTCTGAATAGGAGGATACAATGATATGTGGGAAAGACCTTGGGACCCAGGGCAAAAGGATGCTGTCTAGGGAATAGTTAGATAAAAAAGGGGAAAGTCTGCAGTTTGATAGTGGGCAGAGCAGTAGACCCTTTTGTTCCTCTTCCATTTTTCTCTACAACAATAATCCTGAAGTGTACAGTAGGTATTATAATGCTCTAATTGGTGATAATTATGTCACTTGGTATTCATATGTCCTGCTAAAGAAACATTTAGTCAAAGATATCCATGCCAATGTCCATATACAATAACCTTCAGAATGTAATGCTCTTTATGTCTTAACAAAAATAATTTCAATTTAATAAGCAAAAACACCCGACATATTTCCATTTATACCAAGCTTAATTTGAAAAGAGATACAGAGAGATGAGACAAATTGCTCACCGCTGTGCTACAAGCAATGCCAAAATATGATTAGGATCAACACTTTTATACCAATGATTCCCATGCTAACAGTACCACTGTTTTCAGTAACATTACCATGATTATACTATTGCACTTATGTTGATGGACAAAACATGCATGCTGTGCCTCCTCATCATTGGTGTTGAGTAGTACTTTGGCTGTCCTTTTTCCATTCTGCCACCTAATGATGGCATATTAAAATTATTATCCTAACTCTTATACCAGCCATTTGTAACAGTAAGTGTTTTCATACTTGATATAGTATAGAGTAGATATGGATATGTTTAAGTAATGATGGAAGGATTATATAGTAATCTTGGAAAAGTTTGGGGAATGGCTTATTTTAAACTTTGAACGGCTACTTGTCACACACAGCATTTTATGTTTCAAAGGATCCTTAAAAAAACCTAGCCTTCCTCTGTCCTCGTTTTCTTATCTCCTGGATGCAAATGCATAACCATCTGCCATCCTAATATTTCCCCCCCTCTCAAATAGCCTCCAGACTAAAATAAACTGAATAACCTCCAAACTGAATTATGAATTAGCTTGCATTAGCCAAGTTTATTCTTACTGCACTTCCAACGGTTCCACTGGAGTTACTTTGCTATGCATATTTCATTTTGACCTTCATTCAGTCTGCTGCTAATCAGTGTTCCCAATGGGCTTTTAGACTGCTCTTTCAAAGTTCATCCATTCTGAACTGTTCCTAAAGGGGTAATCTTCAACCATTGTATCAAAATTCACAGTACAACAAATATTTGGACCATCTGGGATTCTATACACATTTCTTCCCTGTAGGTCAATAAATTAAGCTGACCAAAAGTCTTTGCATAAGGACCACTTAAATAGAATGCAATCTTGCTAATATGTCACTTGATAGAGAGAATAGCCTTTTGGATAGCCTGCTCAGTCACTTGTCACTGCAAGAAAGGCCCTTGCTAGACTCTGCTATGCAGATGTAAGATAGTGGGACTGAAATGAGAGTACTTAAAGCAGACTTTGTTCCTTAATTGATGGAATAGCTGAGCTGGTCCGAGCCTGTTATGTGAAGTACTGCCATCTGGGATCATTTTCTACTGAAGATATGCCTGAGTGGTAATGTGACATAGTAATGGTTGGTCCATTTGGTTAAGATTGAGTGGGAAGCCAAATTCGGAGAGTAGCAGAAGGTACTGTTGATGCAAGACTAGTATGGTTCTTACTTTTTTAGTGTCAATGTAACAGAAAGAAGATGCTGTCAATTAGATCATCCATCTAAGATAGGAAGCAAAATAACTAGTTACGCATAGCAGCATTCAAGATGCTGCTGTCATCGCCACAGTTTTAGAAGGAATGTCCAGAATTTCCATTATAATTCTGTAACCATAATAAGGCTTTGATTTGTTCAATTTATATTATAAATAATATTTTGTTGAATTTGGTCTTCTAGTTCCTTAAAAACATTTCATTCTTCTATTCCATAATCACAAGTTTATCTGTAGCTGTATCGTGGCTGTGACCAAATACCTAACTTGTGTAGCCTGTTTAATTTTGGGGGCATGGGTGAACACGTAATATCAATTTTGTGGGATATCAAATATGAGTCTTTCATATTGATTTTGAAAATAAAATACATCTAAAAAGTATTCCAGATCATCACTCTCTATCACTTGGACAGACTTTTTGGGACTGTTTATGTGAGGTGATATGCTGATCTTTCCTTACTTTGATACTGATTACGTCACTGGTCTTATGAAATGATGTTATAACTGTTATGATCTAAGTGTCAAGTAAGAACCAGTGAATAATGCACCATACTAGAAACCAGAAAATGCTGAGCTCTAGTCCCACTTTAGACCCAAGATCAGTTGCATGATGGTTGGCAAGTCACACTCTCAGCTCTTGGAAGAAGGAAATGGCAAACCATTCCTGAATATTGGCAACAAAATTGAAGGGATTCATCCAGGTAATTGCTAAAAGACAACATTGACTAAATGACACACATTTCACTTCATCAATAATATAGATTATTGTAGGTTACCAACCTGTTTTTTATTTCAATTTTCAATAACATCTAGATGACAGCAACTTTGAAAACATTTAATAGGATTACTACAGATTTCTATTATAATACTGGACTTCATTAGTCTAATTTATGCTGGCAGAAATGTTGATCTCATATAGGATGATAAGTAAAATGTTATGTAAAAAAACAGGAAAAAAAGAATTATTGGTTACTATAAATACTACACTGATCTGTGTTCTATGCAGTAACTGGTATGGCTTTTACCAAGGTTTGTGATATTGGGAAGGGTTAGATTTTCAACAGCAGAAAATCGCTGGGCCTAACTGTTGTATGGTGAAACTATGTATGGTAGCACATCATGGCTATGTTCTTATGAGCCTTAAGAAAACATGGTGGAGCAGCATGATTTTTTTTTTATCACCTGTCCATAATCTTATTTACATTCTGGGTCATATTAGCTAGGATACTGCATCAAATCATTAAGACAGGATTCTAATTTTTTTTAATACAATCACAAAAAAGTGATGAGTAAACTATGATCCACAAAAGGCTATACAGTTGAGTTAACTGCCAACAAAGGTGTTATTTATATTTATGTTATGTTAGAACTCAACATCGCTCAGCCACTGAATAATTCTGAAGCAATGTTGGGTTCACAATAAGAGTTCTGTTGGCAATTAATATCACTATTTAGCTAAAAGCATTTTAGTGGGAAAAAAATCTAAAATAAAATGAAGTTCAACAAGGTATTCCAAATGAATTACTGGTGCTTAGAGAGGCAGTCATGCAAGGTGCTTTACAAATGCATAACTGTAGGCTTGAAAATATTATAATATGTCATTGCTTCATTATCGGTTATTACCCACAGTTTCCACATAATATTGAGGAAATTGTCAATGAGCAGAAAATGTTCAAAGCAGCTGTAATGCCATCTAGAACTTGTTCCATCTCACCAGTCTTATGTCCTAAATCCAATCAAGACACACTTCATGTCTGTCTCTAAAAATTATTTCCTGAGAATTCCTAATGCACAAAATTGTTATTATTGCAAATATGTCAGGAAGTGTAATTCCACCCCTTTATTCGTTCCTCTACTGTTGGGAATCTGATGAGCCATTACAATTGATCTTCTCTAGCACTTGTTTTTCACAAACCAGTTTAAACTGCTTGGTTGGAATTCTAGTGATTTAAAAAACAGCATTGGCAATTATTTCTCGTTAATGTAATATAAAGTCACCTTATTTTGCTCCATTTAAATTTCTCATTTTTAGAACCAATAACTTCTCACTGAAAATGGAGACAGAGCTCAAGTAGTAATTTATTTTTATATTTTCATATTTGGACACTCTTAATTAGATCCCTAAGCTGTTTCAATGAAAGAAAAGAATAAAAACCAGTGCTATAAAATACTGGTTAATTCAGTACTAGAATTTATTTATTTATTTAATCCACCCAATTTATGCCATGTGACTCTGGGAAATGTGGTGTACAAAGGAAGAAGACGATGAAGAAAACTATCATTTCAATGTTATTAAAATCTACTAAAATAATAAAATTACAATTAGAAATTCTCTATAGTTTTATCTACTGGTGACTTTGGTCATTCTGTCCTTGAAACCCAAAGGAAAAAAAAAGCTAATACCCTGTCTTCTTAAATGTCTGGCAGGGCTAAGATCAAACATGTGTCAAAAGGTTTAGCTGAGTTTAAGTTGAGTTTACCTTGATTTTCAGAGCATGTTGGGAGCAAAGTATGATAGAAAACTTTTTGCACTATAAATTAACGAAATTGGTGGTCTATAAAGAGAACCAATATAAAATGTGCTATCAGTGGTATCTGGAACCTTCGAGATTGGCCAATATGTATCCAAATTTAAGCCCCCTCTGTTGGAAATGTAAATAAACAGGGGTTCCTTTTTCCATGCTTGGTGGCTTTGCTGAAGAGTAAAAAGTATTGGGAAAAAATATGAATATGAATAAGAGAAATCACAAAGATTCAATTAGAACTCAAGGCTGAAATTTTTTTATTGGGAATAATAAAAGGTGATATTGCAAAAGAAATAAAATATTTAATTCTACATGTAATCACTGCAGCAAGGATAGCATTAGCTCAATGTTGAAAGGGTGATTAGATGCCAACAGATAATTTAATAATCCGGAATATCTCCGGCTGCGCGGAAATGGATAAACTCATCCAAAAGTTAAAAGATAAGGAAGACTCAAAATATTTTACAGTTTGGGGAAACTGGTATAATTGGTTAAAGGATAGATACTATCTAGTAAGCAGATAGGGAAGGGAAAATTTAAAGAGGTTATGATAGAAGTATTTAACAGATATAGGAAATAAGTATTGGAAAATTGTTTGATAAGAATACACCGTCTAAGTAATTAGAAATGTTTATGCTTTTATGTTTATTGGTTATGTACAGCTTTTTGGTTTTGTATTTTACAAAATGTTTTGTATTATGTATATATATTTTTAATGCTTAATAAAGTTTATTTTTAAAGTTAAAAAAAGAAAACTTTTTGCACCATCTAGCAAAATATTTGGATTTTTTGCAAAGATATAATAAACCTAATTTAGCTGATGCTTAAGTATAAAGTTTGGTTTAATTTCTTAGAGTTTAGAACTCTTTTCCCCAATGGTCTAGGCCTATACCAGAACCAGACTTAAACTCTATCTCCTGCCCAAACAACTTAATAAGTTCAGCTATTTCAGTCTTCTTAGTTAAGTAGCAGATGGCTTTATTTGATGTACCAATTTTATTTTTTGAATTATTGTTCTAAATGATTTTTGTCCTTTTAGCATGAAATGTTTTGTCTCTTCTATCATACAAATCTCATCTTATCCAATGTAGCTGAAAAATTAATGTAATTATGTTAAAAGGTGTCTTGATATACTCAGATCAAAATGAATAGAAGACTACCATCTATTAAATGTGAATTGAATTTTTTTTACTATTATGAACACTGCATGGATAATTGAATTTATAATTGCATTTTTTATTTTTAAAATCATTTTAAAATACTGCAAAATATGTGCATGCAAATAAAAGAAAACACATTTCTTTCAAAAATAAAACAACCTTCCCAAACTTATTCAAATTGTATCATATAGAAATTCTATGCAATACTAATTACATATGCAGGAAAATTGATATCCCTCAGATGGTAAAAAAAAGGTAACTTTTGACAACACAAATCATATTTCCAAATTTTACTTCTATAGACAAAAGCTAAAACTTTATGTGTTTCATCAAACTAATCTATCATTTTATTTATTTATTTATTTGATTTGTCAATCGCTTACAAGGTAATAGGTATAAGGATAAACATAGTTATGAATACGTGAAATTAATATATATAAGAAAAATAAAAAGAAACAATAGGACAGGGATGGTAGGCACATTGGTGTGCTTATGTACGCCCCCTACAGACGTAGGAAAGGGGTGAGGTCAATAGTAGACAGTCTAAGGTTAAAGTTTTTGGGGTTTGGGGAAGAAACCACAGAGTCAGGTAGAGTATTCCAGACATTGACCACTCTGTTGCTGAAGTCGTATTTCCTGCAATCAATTTTGGTGCAATTAACCTTGAATTTGTCTCTATTGTTTGCTCTTGTATTGTTATGGTTGCAGCTGAAGTATTCATTGACAGGTAGGACATTGCAATGTATGATTTCATACAATGTATACATTGTATGATATCATACAATGTATGATTTTTATACTTTTATACTTAGATCGGACCGAAGGTGGCATAGTTCTAGGTTTTCTAGGTCTAGAATTTCAAGTCTGTTGGCATAAGGTATTCTGCAACGAGTAGAGGAGTGAAGAACTCTTCTTGTGAAATATTTCTAGACTTTCTCAACTGTGTTAATATAAGATACGTAATGTGGGTTCCAAACTGATGAGCTGTATTCGAATATTGGTCTAACAAATGTTTTGTATGCCCTAGTTAGTAGTGTGATATTACCATCTTTATATTACATCTTTGTAAATATGTACCTGAATTTCAATCAGGTCAGGTGATCACAGAGATGCTGTGATGGTTGTAAGTGTGAAAATGAGTTGTAAGTCATTTTTTTCAGTGCCAACATAACTGCTAAATGAATGGTTGTAAGTCAAGGATATCTTTTTGAATTCTCACTGAAACTTAATTGTTGCTATTGCCTCTAGAAATCTTTATCTAATAGATTTATAGTGATTTCCAAGACATCCAAGGTCCAAACTAAGAATCCAACAAATGTTTTAGCTGAATATATTGTCACTCAACTATTTTGGCAAGTTTCTTTATCAGCTTTTGAAAGTAATTAGCTGATATCAGTCATTTGAAGCATACCAGATCAGGAAACACACTCCATAGAAAGAACAGAGCTAAACTTGATTGAAAGAATCTACAGGTATTCCTTGTTTAGTGATCACAACCAGCAACTTGATCTTTAAGTGAAACAGTTGCTAATTAAGCTGTAGACGTGCTTATGATCTTCAGCCTTCCTTTCCTTTATGTTTCTGTCAAGGTTATAAATGAAATGATTGGTCGCATAGTTGCTTGTTCAGCATGGTAATAACTGCAAATGATTGCTGAACAAGGGAGCTGCTGAATGAGGACTACCTATGCAATAATAGAATCTTGCAATTGTGACTTTGCTTCTCTTCCCCTCCCAATAAATCAGGAAGAAGTCATCTTGAGCAGGGTTCTTCAGTTTTGGCAACTTCAGCAACAGAGTGGTCAATGTCTGGAACTTACTACCCGATTCTGTTGTCACATGCTCAAACCCCCACTCTTTTACACTCAAACTAACCTCTATCAACCTCACCCATTCCTAAGAGGTCTGTAAAGGGCAGGCATAAGCGCACAATCATGCCTACCAACCCTGTCCTATTGTCCCCAATTATGAGTTCCTATTTGATGTATTTAAACTTATGTTTATTCTTATTTCTATTATATTGTAAGCGTTTGACAAAATAATTAAATAAATAAAATAAATAAATAAACTTTTAAGCCTTGGCGGATTTGAACTCCCAGAATTGCTTGGAAGCAAAGCTGACTGAGGAATTCTGTGAGTTGAAGTCTGCCAAGGCTTAAAGTTGCCAAGATTGGATATCCCTGATCTTGAGTATCTTCTGATCTTCCTTTTCAGGACTTAAGGAATGTTTCTGTTCACTTTATTTCCATAATTGTTTCTTAATACCTGCTTCACGGCTGTTTCCTAAACTATCTTTAGCTGACTAAGGGGCACATCTCATTTTAGGTCATTTTTTAAAAATGCCATTTTTTGAAATAAATGTTTTTTTTTTCAAATTTTCTCATGAGAACAAAAATCAGATTTTAATTTATTTTCTAGTATTGTTTAAATATATCTGTCTTCAATTTTGGAAACACAATCAAGTTTTTATGTATTTAGAAGCCAGCACTTGCTATGATTCCAAAATGGTTAAATAGTACCTCTGTGATTCAGTCTGTAACTGTAGATATAATTTTTGTTCAATATGACATAGTAGTTAATGAGTCTGTTTAAACCTAAAATTCTTTGAAAAAGCATGATCAAAAAACTTTTCTAGTTTAAAGATAACAGCTTTTCTCTACTCTTTTCAACTCTTTCTACCCACAGCTTTACTTAACAATCAATACTGAACCAAATGAAAAGCAACTTGATGAGCCTTTAGAAATTTAATGTTGTCTATCTCCAGAATTGGAACACCCCCCCCCCCCCCAAAATGATAGACAAAAGTTAATAGGAACTTTTACAAAGAAGGCTGATTATTTTTGGGTCTGTTGATGTATTTCCTATTTGTCATAACTTTTAATTCTACTCTATTTTGTTGGGAGGAGAAAAGAGAAATAATTAAAGGAACACTGAGTTATAAATTATATTAACTCTCAGTATTAACAAGGTTAACATTAATAGATTATTGATCAGCGTAATGAGTTGGGGCCAAGTCATTTTTTCCCCATCAGTGCTCTTACTAGAGAATTGTCTTTTGAAGTCCAATCAAGTAAAAGCATATTGCTTTGCATTACACCTGAGCATTGAGTAGAATATCCATCTGTTGATTTCAAGACCTGACAGTTAAATCCTGGCTTCACTCCAAGTTATCTGCATTTTGTCTACTGCTAAATACTGCCTTTTGGAACTGTTGTATTTTTCCTTTTCTGTGAAATCGAAAAGTCATTTGTAGTGGGCCATATTAGGTTTATCAAACACTGCAAGCTGGAGTTGCATATTCTTGTACCTTTACCCACTGATGTCTCCTTATTCCAAATAATTCAACTATATGACACTCTTCAATTCCATAAGCAGAAATGATATACATTTTGGGATCTTTTTATGTTGCACAAAGTTCACACAGAGAGATGTTAGTGAAATTTGAAGATTATACACACATTATTTACTAACTAAAGATAATAAAATTTTATTCAAAAGCATATATTTAAAAAAAGATGGAAGACTTATAGAGGCAGGCATTTCACAGCTGAGTTGTAAAATTATACCGTCAATAGTGAGATGGATTCCCTGAGTAGCAAATATAGATACACATTTGTTCAGCATCATTCAGTAAGATATACTGTGAAGTTATACACCATAAATTTAACTGAAGCTTTCCCAGTTCTGTCACTGAAATATAGATTTCACCTAGAATTATAAAGTTGCTATCTGTCTACTCTAGAACAGCTATAATAATCACAAGAGATTTTGTAAAACTGAAATGATACAATAAAATAATAATTTTAAAAACTTGTGGATTCACATCATTTGTAATTAATATTATTATTGAGTTATTATGGAATAGTATTAATGATTATTTAAATGACCAGTATTAACCTGAGTGAGACAGTGAATATATGATGATGTAGGCAGTTTATTAGCCATACTAATAGTCTCTTCATGACTAATATGAAATTGATCTCAGAAACAGATATCAAGTCCTTACTGTACATACTGTGGATATACCGTAAGTCCAATACCCAATAGCTGGTGCTAACTTCAGTTGAGAGTGGATAATTTTGATAATTTTTCTTCTTATTTAGGAGGAAATATCTCTTATATTATGCCGTAATCTCTGGGTCTATTTTGTGTTCGTTCAATTGCTCATTATCCTATGTTATCAAGAATAATCTATAATTACTATAGCTTTAGCAATTTTCCCTTTCTTAGGTAATTTGGGTATATTATAAAACATATACCTTAAAGCTAATATTAGACTTTAGTCATGCATTTTTGTTTGTTCATTTGTTTTTTTTCTTTTTGAGGTATTGCAGTATAAATATTAAGTGACTGAAAAATTAAAATGGCTATATTTTTCTTTAAATATCTTTTGGTGTTTACATCTAGGCCAGGAACTCTGGTGCTTAAAGTTCCTCTACATCAGAAGATTTAATATATTCTATTTCAGGATGAAATTGGTGGTTTACCTAATTGCTAGCTTTTGGTTTGCAAAATGTAATATTGGTTGTACAATATGGTCATGTTCAATACGGTTGGTTTCTCAAAGAGAAGTTATTTCATGCATTAATTATTTGGAACACTGATTAGCTTGAATTTCTTTATGTTCTTTTGAACTATATATGCTATCTATTAAAAAGAAAAAATAGAAATGGACAGTGCATACTTTCATAGACAGAAAGAGATATTACAAACAAAATAGATGCTAATTCATTTACAAGAATTTGAGATTTTACCTTCTTATATTTGAATGAATATTCTACTATCAACAGTCTGAACTAGAAAACTTTTTAGAAATTTGGATTGAATTATCTGGTTACCTTTAATATCTTTGATGATTAAAGTAATTTATTTAATTATATAATATACATTAATATTAATTGAGTTGTTGAGTTGAAAAGTTTCTATTCATTGGAGTGCTGAATGTATTAAATTTATGGATTTAAAATGCTTTCACTTATTTAACTAATGATTATAATCTGTTTTGTATTTCCTCTTATTTTTTCAATCATTTGAATAAAATGCATTAATAAGTTAAATGATTTATATGATAACCCTTTGTAAGTAGGTGTGTCTGTCTGCTGCAGTCATTCACCATTCAGCTTGTGGACTGCAATAGAAACAATCAGAGAGCAGATTTCCACTGCCATTATCTCACTATTGATAGAGATTTAGCAATGACTACGATATCATCTTTTAGCTAAAAATGTGATATGCTAATGATATTTATGTACTGTTAGCTTTGTTATTTCAAAAATACTTCTGAAACACAGCTGTTACAGCTGGATCAGATTATACACAATGAGAAACAGCTCTTCTTTCACTCCCAAGCAATGGAGGAATAGTTTATCCAGACAAATGTTAAATTTCAGCTGAATTAAGTTGTGATGACCCTACAGACTCAGGGTCATGGCACAAAGGGATGTGGGACAAAGGCAACACAGTCAAATAAGCAAGAAGAGTCCCTTTATTATCTACAACTTTGACCCCATTGTCCAGGTTACCTTTGGCTAGAGAAAATTCAGTCCAAAACAAAATACATACAGACTGTAACTAAAAATCCAAACAAACCAAGCTGCAGTAATTAACTTGACAGGGCAGGAGAAGGAATTTCAAACTTGAAAGCACGGCAAAACTCACACAATTGGGAAGATGCCAGGAACACAGATAAGCCATGATGAGACCAGATAAATTCATGATTTGCTCCCAACAGTTTGTTGTGTGCAGATTCCCTTTTTAAGCACTGTGTTCCCAGTTGCAGATAATGAAGGGAATCAGGGCCCTTTCCTCCCCCGTAAGTCACACAACTCACATTGCTGCCTTCTCCGTTCCTCCGTTCATGCCCTAGGATGAAGAGGGGGTGGGCCTGGATCTTCCTCTGAATTCCATCTCCCTTGCTCTACCTCTCCCCTGCTCTGCCCAGCCAGACTTTGCCCTTCCCCAATTTCTTCCACAGCCAATGGAGCCACACTCCACTCCCTGTCAGCTGTTCGACCTCCCTCTCGACTCCGTCAGGGGCATGACATAAGTGTATTTTATGCACATGTAATGAAACAAAAGAACATGGAAAATCAGCATTCAGTTTTACCCTGGAGAAACCCTAACCCGTAGCCTAATTTAACTGAATGTACACAGCGGAGGGTAAATTGTTATTATGCTTCCCTGAAAGCCTTATTTTGATTAAAATAGTTAAAAGACACAATTAGTTTATTCTTACTAGCAATAATTTGTAGCAGTGAGCATTAAAATCCATTCATCTCAATGCTAAAAAACTTAACAAAGAATGTGCTTTAGGTCTGACCCCAAGAATTTGAAAAAAGAAGCCACAGCTAAGTGATGTCATGAGGAGTGGAACTGCAATTTGTTTCAGTACTTAAAACATTTATATAGACAGGAAGGGAAAAAAGCAGGTCAACAAAGAAATGAAATACTTGGTTTTGGAAACAGAAGTTAATGCCAGTACAAAGCAAATATTCTGTTGGTTCACAAAAGTCAAATCATTATGGTGAGAGTTTAGATAAGATAATGAGTTAGTTCCTGGCTGGGAAAAATAACTGCAACAAGAAATGACAAGAATAAGAATGTTGAAGAAGTCTACAGACACAGGGTCAATTCATTGCTTTAGTACAAAGACTAAAAAATCTTTTAATGGTTTTGGGCTACACCTAGGATTATCTTGACTAATGAAAAGAAATTCAGAACTTGCTTCCCTGATTAATCAAGAACTGTTAAGTATTCTTTCAATTGTGATACTATCACAGACTTCTTTATTAGCAATTGGATTCCTCCCTCCCATTTAACTAGATTTAATTAGATCTGATCTCTTTCTATCTCCTCAGCTTCCTTTAATTTCATTTATTCATGACTTCATACTATTTTTCTGTGCTTAGTATAACACTGAATATGCTGGAAAGGAATAGCATTTCTGAGTACTGTTTGTAACATGTAGCAATTTATTTTATTTTTATTTTTTATTTTTATTCTTGCTCCGGAAAAAGTAATAAATAAAAGAACAATGCTTACCTGACAAATTTGTTATTTAGAAATTCATGTGATTCATGTTCTAACCAGCTCTTAATCATACAGGCTGGAAATTAGGGGGGATGGAGCATATTTATGACTCAATGAATATCAGTTTGATAAAATGTATGCTAGCTCTTTGTAGAATTAGGGAATGCATTTTAAAGCTTTTTAAAATGTTCCTCTATAACTCCTTACCTACAGTCAATTTTAAATTAGATGTGAATAGAGGTAAGAAAATAAAAAAGTTTTTTTTCCAGAGAAACATTTAAAATTTAGTTTTTCACTATGATAGGGAATAAGAAGCAATAGGCCTGTCACTGCCAAAGTCAGCTTCTTTTAATTTTTTGTTGAAATTAATAACTGTTTCTATTATATTGAAACAGGTCCCTTTTTAAAAAGGCAACATGTGGCTGGCTAACTAGCCTTGCCCTTTTCATGTTTGGAGAAGTATGAAAGAAACAAAAATCACCTTGTTGAATTAAACCAAGGCCCTTCTTAGTTTGATAGTTTGGCTTTAACCTCTCTAGAAATTAAAGAAATGAAACCATGGTTGTCTTTCACCTTTGTTAGTCTGCTAATATTTGGGAGGTATTTGCCGACACCAAATTTTATCCAATATCCCTTAAGAGCTATGCAAATTAATAGCCACTAACTACATAAGGGAGTGCAATGACTCAGCATTAAAGTACACTGTGCCTGGGTTCAAGACCCAAGCACAGTGCAATGGGATGAGCTCCAGAGGTAATATTCAGCAGGTTTTCACCAGTTGTGGAGAACCGGTAGAAGAAATTTTGAGTAATCCAGAAAACTGGCAAATACCACATCTGACTGGAGATTTTACAGTATCCTTCCCCTGCTATGCCCACCCAAGCCACACCCACAGAATTGGTAGTAAAATTTTTTGAATCCGACCACTGGTGAGCTCCCTTTACTTGCCCCAGCTCCTGGCCTACTAGCAGTTAGAAAGCATGTAAATGCAGATAGATAAATACCACTTTGATGGTTCCCTCGGCTAAGAAACAGACCTGAGCACTGCCCCTTAGAGTCAGAAACGACTGGACAGGAAAACATTTACTTTTAATTTATCTCCTGGTTACGAATTTTGTTTTGTTTTGGTGCCTTCAATTCAGTGTTGAGACATGGTAACTGCCAAGACTAGTTCTTGCACTTTTCTTGACATGATTTTTACCATTGCCTTCTTCCTAGGATTGAGAGAGAAAGACTCAAGATCCACCAGCTGGCTTTGTGCCTAATGCAACACTAAATGTAACAAAGAATTTCAGTCATCCAGGTCGTAGTTATAATATAATGCAACACTAGAATTCAGTCTCCCAATATTATGGTATGTGGGAATGTCTTTGGGAGGCAGGAGGAAGATCTACAGCCTGGGTAACATAACTGTGGGGAAAGCAAGGGAAGCTACCCATCAAAAAGACCTCGACTATGTATCAGAATGGTCAAACAAATAGCAACTTCAAATCTCAACAAATAAATGCTCTGTCTTACATATTGGCAAAAATATAAGAAAATAAAATACAAACTGAATAGTCAAGACCTTGTTGATGATCCAAACTCTGTCAAGGACCTTGGAGTACTCATCTCTAATGATCTCAGTGCTAGAGCCCACTGTAACTAGATAGCCAAAAAGGCATTAAAAGTTGTTAACCTAATCCTACGTAGCTTTTTCTCTGGTAATATCACACTACTAACTAGAGCATACAAAACATTTGCTAGACCAATACTTGAATACAGCCCATCAGTCTGGAACCTGTATTATGTATCTGATATTAACACAGTTGAGAAAATCCAGAAATATTTCACGAGAAGAGTTCTCCACTCCTCTACTCGTTGCAGAATACCTTATGCCACCAGACTCGAAATTCTAGACCTAGAAAACATAGAACTACTCTGCCTTCAGTCTGATCTAAATATAGTATATAAAATTATACATTGCAATGTCCTACCTGTCAATGAATACTTCAGCTTCAACCATAACAATACAAAGAGCACACAATAGAGACAAATTCAAGGTAAACCGCACCAAACTTGGTTGCAGGAAATACGACTTTAGCAACAGTCAATGTCTGGAATACTCTACCTGACTCTGTGGTTTCTTCCCCAAACCCCCAAAACTTTAACCTTAGACTGTCTACTATTGACCTCACCCCTTTCCTAAGAGGTCTGTACATAAGTGCACCAACATGCCTACCGTCCCTATCCTTATTGTTTCTTTTTATTTTTCTTATATGTATCCATTTCATTTATTCATAACTATGTTTATACTTATACCTGTTATCTTATAATCACTTGACAAAATAAATAAATAAATAAAATAAATAAAGCTTTTTGGAAGGGACTCTCTTCAGTTTTCTGGAGACTAAAAAGAGAGGACGGGAGAACTATGCAAGGTTCTGTTCATGTAATCTTACAATAAAGATACTGCTAATCTTTCTGATAGTGCTTTTTGTCTTGACGTCCTTGACTGAAAATATTTGTCCCTATCCATTCTTTTGAATCTCTGGAAAGCTAGGAAGGGCTCTTTTGCCTCTACATCTCCTCTCCTTTTGTGGACTTCAATGTCTTTTACATGCTAGCTATCCAGAATGTGGTTCTTCTTTCTTTCTTCCAACTTCATTCCCACATAACTCTAGTACATGGTTTCTAGCCTCATTGCTTAACCATTATTCCAAACTAGTTCTCATAGTAAAGAATACTACAGGTTACTTCTAAAGAAGCTACAGAAATGGCATTCTTTAACAGAGGAAAACTGGATCATGACCTTCTTGTCAGACTTGATGGAGTAGGTAGAGAACTACCAGAAAAGGAGTTCCTCAAATATCCTGGCCCTCCAATGGAGGTTTAAAGGTGATAAGCAGCTCCTTGACTTGTATCCATAAGTCTGTGGGAGGGAGCGCCTCTTGAAGAATATGGCTCTTGGTTTTCCCTAATATCATTTTAAAAGCTGTTCTACCACTTTCTTGATCTTGATCAGTTTTTTTTTCTTTTGATTGTTTTGACATTTACAGCTCATAGAAGATATCTTCCTGAGCTGCTTCCAAAAATGTATTTTGTTGTTCTGGACTTCAAAAAAATATTTCAATCCCTTTTCCCTAAATAATTGTTCCAGTGTATTTTGGTCATTATAATCTTCTTACACTATATAAAAATTGATTTTCTGATTCTCAATGCTGTAGAAAAAAAAGTCAAAGTTTTCTGATTCAAAAAGTAAGAGGAAAAAGACAAGGAATTAGCTTCTGAACTGACTTGGATCTCCCTGCCTCTCTATGTTATAAAGTAGGTATGTATATAACTTTGTTTTGGGGATGAATCTGTGAAGTTTCAGCTGTTAGTGGTTACAGAGTCAGCATATTGCCCCAACAATCTGGGTCCTCATTTTACTGACCTTGGAAGGATGGAAGGCTGAGTCAATCTTGAGCCGGTGAGACTTGAACTGCTGACAGCTTGCAGTCAGCAGAAGTAGCCTGCAGCACTGCATTCTAACCACTGAGCCACCACAGCTCTTATCTATTAAATAAGTTGATACTTATTGCTTTGATTGGTAGTAAAGATCCAGATTGCAAAAATCCAAATTTCATGATAGCAAATGGATACAGAAATATATAATTCTCTGCTGTTACCTAGCAATCTTTAAGATTTTGAAGCTATTTGGGCCTGGCAGTTCTATATGTTTCTATATGTAGATTCATTTGGACTTTATTTCTAAATATAATTATCTGGGAGTAAGTCTCATTTAATTATGAATTAGAATTAATATATAGAAAACATACACAGAAGTGCATTGCTAAATTTTTTATAGTAGTGTAGAGTAGTGTAGAGTTAAATGTACTACTAGAAACATAGTTTTTTTTTATACTTTTACTTTTCTAAATGAAGCCCCTGGTATAATAATTTTTATGTGCATTTATACAAACTCATGTTCTGCTTTAAAGTATTCATAATACAGTATGAATGTGGAAATCATTTATTTGATATTTCAGCCTAATCTGTTCAAAGTTCCAGAAAATATTGATTCAATAATACAACATAAAAAACAGCAATTTGACAAACCAATAGCAAAATAAAAATATTAAGAATTTCACTGCCAATTTAATTTTGTAAATTTATTCACAACACTGAGTTTATCAAAGCTTAATTCTAATGGCCATGATTGCATCATGACAACATGACTCTAAACTCATCAGTACATAGACATACATAGCATCTGTGGCATAAAATAAAGGTAAGGTTTAGCTATGGGATGTAGTTTTCAAACAGATTAAAAAAAGAATTGGAGAGGTATTCAATTACTGAAAGCCATGATGATTTGAACTGCAGAGCAGTACAATATATATACTTGCAATGGTTGAAGGCATGTGAAATTGGAAAACACTAATCAGAAGCTAGGAAAATTCCTTTGAGTGTATCCAATCTATATAGTGTGCTGACATAAGAAAAGGAAGTACCTAGATGGAGGTGTCCACTTACTTTGCAGGAGAGTTAGGGGAAATACAATGTAGGGAAACAGGAAGAACTGAGGGCAAACTCTTCATTCTGCATTTAGCAGAGAGTAATTAAGAAAGAAAGTACCCTGACAGTGCAGGTTCAGCTATGTAAGCATTTTGCCAAGCCTCCTGCATAAGCATGAAACGTTCTATTCTGAGCACTATTTTTTCAATCAAGTTAGAAAGTTTTCCCCATAAAAAGGGGGAAAATATTATCTAGAGCAAAAGTCTTAGACAACTATGATGTGATGAAATAATTTTGTATATATTCAGCTATGCGTTTAGATCTCAGCAATACTGAAGCACCACAAGAGCTGACCTGGAAATCTCTTGATTTTCATATAATCTGCTTTATTATGCCTTGGCTACGTGTCTATTTTTATGACAGCAAGGAGATAATAGCATGACAGCTTAAGATTTTCCACTACTTGATGTTTATGAGGCAAGTGTTGCTGAAAGCAATAACCTTGAAGAACAGGAGAATGAGCTGCACCAAAGACAAGTATAAGACAAAATAATGTTGAGTCCAAAGTAGAACTGTAATTTGAGAAAGCATCTCAGACTTCCTGGTTCTCTTGAACATAGAGGGAGTTGTAATATTCTATTACAGTAACTTTATAATAAAAGTAGTTTTAGCAGTCATAACTTTCATTTCAAGGTTTGGTTTACTTCAAAGGATTGACAATTGCAAAGACTTATTAAAGGAACTCTGATAGTTTTGTGCATTTTAATAGAATAAATTATTTGAAATTGTGTTGTGTAATGCAATTCTAAGTACATTCCATGATATCTATCAGATAACAGATAAGTTGGAAGGGACCTTGTAGGTCATCTAGTCCAACCCCCGCCCAAGCAGGAGACCCTACATCATTTCTGACAAATGGCAGTCCAATCTCTTCTTGAAAGTCTCAAGTGATGGCGCTCCCACAACTTCCGAGGGCAAGCTGTTCCATTGGTTGATTGTTCTCACTGTCAGAAAGTTTCTCCTTATTTCCAGGTTAAATCTCTCCTTGTTCAGTTTCCATCCATTATTCCTTGTCCAGCCTACAAGTGCTTTAGAACAGGGGTCCCCAACCACCGGTCCGCGGACGGTACCCGTCCGTGGAACAAGTCCTACCGGGCAGCTGGCTTGCTGGGCGCCGCCATCTTTTTGATGAAAAAGTGCTTCGGTGAGCTTTTCGGTAGAAGCTCACGGGCGCGCTTTTTCATCAAAAAGATGGCGGCTTACACTCGGTGAGCTTTTCGGGTGAAAGCCATTTCTACCGGAAAAGCTCACCCGGCGCGCTGCGCCGCCATCTTTTGATGAAAAAGTGCTTCCGGTGAGGTCACCGGAAGCACTTTTTCATCAAAAAGATGGCGGCGCCCAGCTAATGCCGTACCGGGCGATGCCATAAAGGTTGGGGATACCGGCCCGCGGCGTAAAAAGGTTGGGGATCACTGCTTTAGAAAATAGCTTGACCCCTTGACCCCTCTCTGTGGCAGCCCCTCAAATATTGGAACACTGCTATCATGTCTCCCCTGGCCCTTCTCTTCACTAGACTAGCCACGCTCAAGTCCTGTAACTGTTCTTCATATGTTTTAGTCTCCAGTCCCCTAATCATCCTGGTTGCTCTTCTCTGTACTTTTTCTAGAGTCTCAACATCTTTTTTATAATGTGGTAACCAAAATTGGATGCAGTACTCTAGGTGTGGTCTTACTAAGGCTTTATAGGTGGTATTAGTACCTCACTTGATCTGGATTTTATCCCTCTGTTAATGCAATTTAGGATTGCATTAGCTTTTTTCGCTGCTGCTGCACACTGCTAGCTCATATTTAGCTGGTTGTCCACTAAGACACCAAGATCCCTCTCACAGTTACTGCTATTGAGCCTGGTTTCACTCAGTCTATATGTGTACTTTTGGTTTTTCTTGTCTAAGTGTAGGACTTTACTTTTCTCTACATTGAATTTCATTTGTTAGATACGGCCCAGTGTTCTAGTCTGAGCCTATCTTCTTGGGAGTTAGCTATTCCTGCCAGTTTAGGATCCTTACATTTTCAGATTGCCTTGCAGAAAACCCTTCCAAATCTTTGGTTCAAAAAAACAAACCCCCAAATCAAAGGCTCAGTGGTGATTGCTTTAAGGATGTCACTATATTACCTAAGTGTGTATGTATACCTGTACGGATGGCACTTTGGTTGTTACCCCAAACCAAACTGAAACCAATTTTTTTTTATGATGCTGCAATGTTTTGTTGCTTTGACAATGGGTTTGGAGAAGTGCTATTCCATTTTTCCTATACCTATAGAAAATAGCTTGTTTATTCCTTTATTTATATCAAGCTAATTTCTTGTCTTCAAATCCCACATTTTCTCAAGACATTTCACCAATCCTTCTTTTAGAAATCTTTTGTTGATCCAATTATGAAAAATAAAGGGTTGTCTTTTCTTTTTGTCCATTTTAGCAATGTGTACAGAACATCAGACTTTGAATCTTTTCTCACCAATAAATACTGTAATACTGAAATAAACTTTTATCAAAGTATATGGAAATATCATTTATTATAACCTATATTAAAGCAGTCTGGGAAAATAATATAATTTTTGAGGGAAAATAGCAGTCAGTTTGAAAATTAATCAGAAGTTACAATAAAGAAATTCGAAACACTAAATTATCTCCAGTTTCAGCAGAAAATAGAAAGGCATGCTTTCCTCAAATTATTTTCACTGTTCTTGTTTTTAACTACTAAATTTTTGACTGTAGCATTAAGAGGGGGTTCTTTTAAATCATGTGTTGAAAATCAAGCTGTACCAAGCCAAACTTCTGTTACTGAATAAATAAAAATGTTAACCAACTAAAACTTTTTAAAAAATAAGAAATAAAGAATTATAATAAAGAAATGTGAAATGCTTTCTGTAATACAAATAGTATCAGCAGCAGTACATATAAATACAAAATTTTTATTTTCAAAACAGGTTTTATTAATTAATTGACTTCCCCCCCTGTTCATTATCTCAGGGATTGCCACAAAGATGAGGGAGTCAAGCTATTCTCCAAAGCACCTGATGGCAGGCTAAGAAGCAATAGATGGAAACTAATCAAGGAGAGAAGCCATCTAGAACTAAGAAGAAATCTCCTGACAGTTAGAACAATTAACCAATGGAGCAACTTGCCTCCGGAAGTTGTGAATGCTCAAACACTGGAAGTTTTAAAGAAGAGATTGGACAACCATTTGTCTGAAATGGTTTTCTGCCTGAGCAGGAGGTTGGACTAGAAGACCTCCAAGGTCCCTTCCAATTCTGTTTATTCTTCTCTTCTCTTCTCTTCTCTTCTCTTCTCTTCTCTTCTCTTCCCTTCCCTTCCCTTCCCTTCCCTTCCCTTCATTAAATGAAATCCTACCAGCAAGATATTTCAGTCCTATATCTAATTATACTTCAGAGGTGGGTCTCTCTTGTTACCTGTCTATCTGTTTATCTCTCTATCTATCTATCTATCTATCTATCTATCTATCTATCTATCTATCATCCATTTTTTCTATTATTTAATTATTCTATAATTGTATTTCCTAATTGTAATGGCAGAAGAGGATGAAATGCTAAATTTGATCTACTACCAAGTAATTCAACATCCAGTCTCTTGAAGACACTATACCAATAGTTATTTAAATGCAGTTTCACTTCAGTGAGTAGAGTTGTTGCAATTAACACTGGGGGATAAAACTGGTTAATTATAGTGTTGGCTTTAATTGAACAATGATTTAAATCTTAGCTTCTTAATGATTTTTATTGGGTTACCAAGGTAAGCATTTATTAGAATAACCACCAAATCCCTTTTCTGGTGATGATAATGGGTTTTCCATCTTTACAATACTGTGATGACTTAAAATGATAAATGAATGCGTACAGTTGGGGATAGGAGTGGGCAAGATGTAAATATAATGTTTATTTCATCTAGTTTTTAATAATTAATCTTCAGGCTATAAATAAAATAAATTGAGATAAACTTTTAAAATATAGCTCTTTCATTATATTTAACCCACAAGAGTAACAGAAACAATAACAAAAAACACTAATCCAGTCTTTTTGTTTTTTAAGAAAAAGAATGAGCTTGATTACTTCTGCATCGTTTTTGAAACTGGGATTTCATTTTCAGGACCAACCCTTGATTACCCAGGTCAGGGGAAAAAAACAAAATAAGAAAGGATTGTTGTTCTTCCTTGTTTCAAGTCATCTTCTAAACTGTTCTTAAAATTTTGGAGTTCTCTTTCCCACTGCAACCACACTGAGATAATAATATAATAATAATAATAATATAATAATATCAGGCTCTCATTTTCTTTTCTCTCTTTGAGCCTTGCGGTTGGTTCTTCCAATCTTGTAACTCTTTCTTGATGCCACTTCACAGCCTCTTTCATCTTCATTGTGATTCCTTTGGTATGATGAAGAACAGGATGGTCAAGTTTTACATAGGAACATTCTATTGTGTTCTGTACATTGTACATTCTATTATCTTCTGGTCAGAAACAATATGTACAGGCTTTAAATCCAGTATACAGCCTATAGGTTGGTTCCTGTGTATGCAAAATTAAAATGGAAGGATATTACAGAGCTAAATGAATTGGGTCAGATTTGTGAAGTGGAAGTTCATGCATACATGCACACACACACAAAACTGCAATCCTGTAAATAATCATGTTTTGTCTGTTTCTTGACATGACTGGGTGAGTGGGAATGAGGTAAGATAATAAAGTAACGCTGGCTGGACTATTTGGAGACTCAAGAATGAATAAGAATGCTGGGAATTTTTTTAGAAAAAAATATTAAAACATTTTAGTAGTGTTAGGAATGGGCTTAGTAAAATGGACATAGAAGCAAAGGAAAGAAAGCAAAGGAACATGATAGATATGAGAGGGAATTAAAACAAATACTAATGTTAGTGTCTAAAGAAAAAATTGGTGAAAAGAAAGTCATATTATGAAAACTGTTAAGACTATTGGTATAGATGACAATAAAAGTTAAAATAAGTATTGCTTGACTAGATGTGCAGCCTATGTGAAACCTTCATTTGAATTTGAGAGTTGGTAGAATGTTATTAGTAACAAGAGAAACAAATATTAGTAAGAAGAGAAAGATAGTAAGAATAAATAGAAAATTTCCAGAAGAATGATGTGAGCAGATTTCTGGTTTAAAGAGGATTAAATATTTTCTCCTATTTTCTAGGAATTTTACTTTTTTTCCCTACACAACAGGTTAGTTTTCTTTCTTAAACTACAATTTTTATGTAACCAGGATATAATTCAATTGCTATTGTGCTTATATGTACCCTTGGTTGTTCAATATATGTATGGATAAATATATAACAAATGCTTAAGGTGGTGTCAGAAATGCGTTTGCTTGAGCCCGAATGTATCTGCAATGTGCTTGTAGTTGATCTCATGTTAGATGGTAGACTGTGTGATACAGTCAGGAATATGGTTCAGAAATTAATATCAAAGTAGTGTTAGACAGGGAATATAGAGTGAACAATTGCAAATGGTATTTAAATGACAAAAATAGCACAAGTAGATGAATAGCTAGACAGAATGTTTATTAAATATGAGGAGGGAGAAAATTTAAAACATAGAAATGTTTCTATAATTATTTCCTGAAACAATGCTTATTCCAATTTATGTGAGAATCAGGTAATTCAGGAGAAACATACATTTAGTTTTAATGTAGCAGGAACTGGGACACAGAATGTATAAAAAGAAAAAATGAGGTTCCATCAAGAATGAAGTCATGTTCAATGAATGTGGATTTAAAATACATTTGGTGGTCATATAAGTAGAATGAAAGATCTAATTGCAAAACAAATCCTTGAAGAAGAGGGAATGGGTCAAAAAGGCTGAGAAGATCAATGTTGTGATTCCAAAAGAGCGATATGATGTTTAAAGACAAAAGACAATGCAGGAAGAACATGGTAGTGGAAGCATGAATGGAAGAATGTAGTGGAGTGGTATTATGAATGATGTTGGTATAATATAATAGCTATATTTATATTTAATATATTTATGTATAGATTTCAGAGCATTAACAAAAACATTAGCATATTAAACCAGAACTAAAGTTACTTTGAAATAACGAGATTTCCTCTGTGTTTTGAGGATATGTAAGATAATAAACTCATATTTCTCTCCAGACAGTACAAAGATCAACTTCAGTTCTTGGGTAACTTATGAGGAAGCTATTTATTGGTTGGCATTAATGATTTCCTTAGAGTCTCTGGAGAAACATTAATATGACAATATAAATAAAAATAATGGTTTCACAGTGATTTGTTTAGGCAGAAACTTGCATTATTACTTTGTTTCTGATTCCTTGAATAATAAGAAATTGCCTTGAATGGGAGAAAATTAGAAAAATATGAAATATTTAAAATTAATTCATTTACTTAAAGAGTGAATAGAGCAAAGTGAGATTCCTGGGGCAGTCAACCATCCACATAAAATTCCCCAGAAGGAAGCTCCCTCTGAATCTTCCTGCTTTATTTCTTATTTGATGCTTTGAAATTATCAACCGCTATTTTTTTTCTGACAAAAATCTAGATCCCTCACCAGACTAAGCAAAAAGATGTCATCATTTCTAGTGGATGATTCAGTCATACAAATAAAAATTTCATCGCATATCAAGGAGATATCTTCTATTCATCAAGATGGACATATTGAGGGATAAATATGAACAATGAACCAGAAGTTAATTTAAGAGTGTCTACCATTACAGCATTGGAAGGTTCCACTTTGAAATAATACAAGAAAGGAGTTATTTTGTTCAAAAAAGCAACAAAAGAAATTGATGTATGTCAGCTGAAATTTGAGAATTATTGAAACGGCCCACATCACTGAATCTGAAAAAGGTATCTTTTCATTATAGGTTGCAACAACAAGGAAATTTTAAATATCGAAAAAAGTTCATAAATAGAAATAAGGACACTCAGTGTTAGATAAGAAGAAACATGTTCTCTGTGTCACTCTCTGATTTCTCGCTTTCCTTGGTTGCAGCAAAGAAAAGGTCAGGCAGGAGATGTATAGATTATTTTTGCAATGCAGCCAGATTTGTAGTGAAATGTATCTGACAACAGGAAAATTATCCTGACTGGAATGACCATATTAATCATCAGGAAAGGTAGAAAACATGGCAGAAAGAATTAAGGCTCATGATATCGTTGCATAAAAAGTGCAGTGCGATAATACTAAAGGGCAACATGGCAATGTGATAATATCTAGTGTGATACATTAACATATAATGTAACATAATGTAACACATAAAACATAGTTTAAAACTTAACATATAATGTAACATATACAATATAGGCCTTTAAAATAGATTGTAATTGAGTAGACTGAAAATTAATTTGAATCTTTGCATGTGCTTGTAAGGCAGGGGTGTCAAACTGGCAGCCCACGGCCATCAGAGGTAGTATTCAGCAGGTTCTGACCAGTTCTGGAGAACTGGTAGAGGAAATTTTGAGTAGTTTGAAGAACCACCAAATACCAACTCTGACTGGCCCCGCCCCCATCTATTCTCTATCTCCTGAGTCCCAACTGATTGGCTGGGTCTTCTTTTGTTGCCCTGAACAGGAGAATGGAGCTGGAAAGCAGGTTAGTGGGGTGGGGAGGGAATGGGTATTTTGCAGTAACTTTTCCCTGGAGTGGGGTGCAGTATCCTTTCCCTGCCATGCCCACCAAGCCACTCCACTCCCACCAAGCCAGGCCCACAAAAACGGTAGTAAAAAAATTGAATCCCACCACCGCATCACATGTAGGCCATGTTCACCCCAGCTCCACAAATAGGAAAACATAATGAAACGTCACGTGATAGCAACATGACACCGCGAGGTTGACACTATGCTCTAAGATAATTATGTAACAAGAATGCTGAATGTGCTACTTCTCATTTGTAGTATATAATAATTGAATTAAATAATAATTTCAGACTACATATCAAATTTATATTTAGATGTAGCTTACCAAATCTGTTTTTAGCCTTTGTGCCTTTAACACAATGCTGACAATGCTGTATCATTTTTTTCTGAGTTCACTGGACTGAATTGAGAAGAAATAAATGTTTTTTGACAGATAACCCTTTATATGATCATTCTTTAGCTTTAAGTCACCTAGCAAGATACACGAGAAACTAATTAAATTCACAATTAGTATAAATTAATTATTGTTTTCATTTTTATAAAAGGAAAAAAATCATTTCATAATTTCATTAATTAAGTGTATAAAACTGAGTTCATTATGTCATCTTAAGAAACAGTTAGAAGTCTCTATAAAACTCTAAAGAAGATATTAATATTGATATCACCAAGGACAAATGTTTGTCTGGTACCTAAGAGATATTATATTATATTCCTATCCTCTGAAGACAAAAGAGTTGAACATCCTTCTTCCTAGTAGCTATTTGATAGACTTCTACTGCTAGCTACAGTGATGAAAAATAACATAATGTATTATAGCTTCATAACACAAATTCTGTCTTTTATATTTGCATTTAGGGTTCATACATAAGGAAGCAATAGCCACCAGGAATTGTCATCTTTGGGTTTTTGAGTCATTCCTTGCAAAGCTGAGATGGGTCTGGAATGGGGAAACATTCATTAGGACATTTAATTTCAATAATAAGAATCTTCTACATCATGTGTTTAAGTCTTCCTCATCCTGGTGTTCTAAAAAAGATGGTGGGCCTAGCCACAAGAGATTTGAATATACTACCCTTCTGAAAAGTGGATTGCAGTAAAGAAAACCTGATAATACTAATTCTGAATTGGTATTGTCCCTTCAAGCAATAAAAAAAAAATGTTGTCTCTTTTTCTGCAGTTTATAGAGTAAAAAATAGAAGCAATACAGCAAGAATCCAGCACTTTGATTATAAAATTATGCTTGACACCTTTTGAACCTTGTCAGACAGCAAGGCAGAAAGTTGATATAGACTCCTTGTGACTAATATTGCATGAACAGTATGTACATTTTCTTTCTTAATGTTGACAATTGTAAGAAAGCTATTTCACTAGTGAGAGGTGGTTTGGGAGATAGCTTAACAGTGATGAGAGTCCCCCGAAGAACAATTCGAGCTCTAATGCAAGCTCTTTTATTTTCCACTTCTAGAAGTCTTGCTAAGGAATGTTTTAATCTTTTATCCCAAGGAAGGGACTAATATTTAATACAAAATAAATCAACATGCCAACATGAGTGAAACTGAAGAGTTTACAGAAGATGGATCCCATTAAAATGAGAGAAAATGAGAAGTGTTAATGTAAGAATTACTTTGAAAGTGTCATCAAGCTTCAGAAATATTTCCCCTGACACATCATATTGATTGGCCTTGCAACTTTATTTCTCATTATACCCTAATTTGTTCCTGTCTTGTCCTCGTCTAGTGTTTGCATTTGAAACGTTCCAGGCAAAACAGTTAGAGAATGTCTATATTTTAGAGAATCTACATTCTTTGTACACCTCTGACACAAATGTATTGTTTAGTGATAAAATATGCCTTTTATATAACTGGTACACAGTGCCTTTAGGAGAATAATCTCCAGCTGCTGATCTCCAAATGTATTGGATGACAACTTCCAAAATATTCAGCTAAGGATTATGAGTAAAATTTCACACACACTCATTACAAAATATACAATATACATATATGTGCAGCACTTATTAAAGAATTTGTAAAATCTAAACATACTATTCTAACTCCTCTTTAAAGTATGAACTTGAAAATAATATTTATTTTACAAAGAAGCACCCTAACTACATTTATATTACAACCATTTTCTTGTAGTTGATAAGCCTAACACAAGATTGAATACTGTGATCCCAAGTTAAATACCATTTTATTAACTAAGTAGGCTGTCCTTTAGACAAACACACTCCTCTCCTGATTCTACTTTGCCCTAACAATTAAAACTAAAAATGAGGAGAAATGCTATTCACTGAGAAGGCTGTAGCTTCTGAAAAAAAGGAATAAAGGGTTTGGTGATTTTTTTGGACAAAGATATTGACCTTAAATAATGGAATTGGGCCAGTTCAATCAAGTCAAAGGTCTTCAAAAGGTTCACTGCAGAGTCTGAGTGATCTTCCTTTTCCCTGTCTACACTGTGAGAAAAGTGTTATTATTTTGACATAGGATTCTACCCTTTTGAACGATTTTTTTTGGAAAGTTTTATTTGGGTTTTCACAAAAACAAAATACAAATAAAACATCTTTTTTGAAAATAGCATGGTCCCAGGTTATCACTTCTTCATACAGACACCAAACTCAATTTCATGCTCATTTTTATATTCTATTCCATATCTTATTACCATTTTATATTTTCTACATAGTTTTACCCCTCTTTTAATTTTCTCAACTTTATTTAATTATCTCATCTCAATCAAATCATTATATTTATATTTTTGTCTGTCCTGTTTTAATTTCATATTATCTTTTCTTATTAAACAGTTTTTCCCTGTAATTACCAATTGGAGTATGACACCTTTATATCTTTTAATTTTATCCATTCAAACTCTTATTTAAGCTTCAATGTATACCTTTAAGATTATAGCATTCAATATAATACATAACTTCCAATCGAATTCTGCTTGGTACATTCTTAAAATATACACTATATTCTTAAAAAGAAAAAATTATATATATATGTAATAAAGCACACATTCCATTCCAATTCAATTCTATCATTAATATTCATTAAAATCTTAACATCTTTAACATTTCTTTTCAATTAAATATCATACTTCCTTGGGAACACTTATAAACTTTCCGTAGTTAATTCTTTTTTTTCCATATTTCTCACTTATATTTTTATAAATCATTACTAATAATTAAAAATGTTCCCATTTAATTCTCTCAATCATTTTAATTCATTTATTTATTAACAAACATTCAACTACATTACAGTAAATATTTTATCCATAATTTTAATCATATTTTCTAAAATTATTTCTGTTTATAATATAACAATGCTATCTTATGTACCTTTGCAGAATCCCTTTTGCAATTAAATTTTCACCCATTATCTCTAAACAAGCTTATGGTTACAATCCTTATATCTTTTCCCTGTTTCTCCATTTCTTGTTTCTGTCTTTTACAACTTCTTTTCCTTGCCTTCTTCCCCCTCTTCTTCTCCCTCCCCTTTTTACCCCCTCATCTCTCGACTTCTAACTCTTTCATCTGTAATCCCCTCTTCTGTTGCTTTCTAATATTATACTTATCTTTCAAATTATTATTATTCTTTTTGGTTGTTTTTTTCTAGTCTTAAACCTTTCACTCTCTTCCCCCCCTTTTCTCCCTCCCCCACTTAAAATTATTTGATCATTAAAGATGGCTTCTTCTTTGTCCCAATCTTCTTGTTCTGCAAGCGTTTCTTGTTGTTTCTCATAGTTCCAGATCTCCATTTCTAAGAATTGAAATACAAAGCCAAAAGAACCTCTCCCTTCTTGTGCATCTTCTTTCCATTTTTGAAGTTCCATTTTCAGTTCTTCTAAGAGTGATATCATTTTAAAGACTTTTAAACAACCACCCGGTTAATTTTAGTCATCCAGATGCAAAAACCAAAAATCACCAAGTAATCCAAATAATCCAAGGCTGTTTCTTTCTGCTTCTTTTTTCCACTTTCTCTTCCTGGGGTTCTATTATTTTGTTACCAAGTTTCAATTAAGATGTATCTTTGAGGAATCTTGTTGAAATTTCACTGTAAGTTCCTTTTAGTTACAGTTCCATTCCTTAGTTCCAGGCAGTCTCCTCCATTTTTCCAGATCGTGCCCTTTTATTCTTTTTTTCCCCTCCTTTCCTGCTTTTAAAAACTTTTAAATATCCAGAAATCTTTATTATCCCTTTGACTTTTATTTTCAGCTTAGATGCCTATTAATGTCAAAGTGAATTTTTTTCAATTTCTTGCTTAAGTCTCTTAGCTGTCAGTATAAGGAAGGGAAGAAAAAAACCCCTAATCCTTTCCCTTCTCTCTCTCCTTCGCAGCTTCAAAATCTTCTTTGGGAACAATGTTATTAAATTTAAATTCCAGGGTACCTTATTTGTTGCTTTTGCTGTTTGACCCGGTCGACCAAAACTTTCCCTTCTTATTTTCCTCCTGCACATTCTTTTCCGGTCGAGTTCTTCTTTGTGGTGGCCATTTCTGACCACCGCTGCAACCGCCTTCAGGAAAGGGAGTAATGGCCAGCTGGGGAGGAGAGATGTGGCTCTCCTCAACCCTGCAGGCAGTCTCCCCCCTCTTCACCACCTCTACAGGGTGGCTTAGCCCCAAAACCAGCCGGCTCAGGGCGCTCCAGCGGCAAGCACAGATCGAAGCCTCGCAGAGACGAGGTTTCGGTCTGTCGCCGAAGAAGCTCAAACTGGAAGCCCCCCAAACTATTTTTAAAAATACTCCCAAGTTTGTATTTTTCTATAATAAAAAATATTTTGATACTGTGGCAAAATTTGTGTTCATAAACAAAAACTGTATCTGTTATTTAGTACATACAATTTAAATTATATCTGACTATGATTGACTAAATATATTTCCATTGTAATAAATAGTGCCTATTAGTGGTACAATGTATTCAAAATGCAGGATAAAGCTAGTGGATTCAGTACCTAGCAGTTCCAAATAGAACTACAAAAAAACCACACTTTGAAATTCTCATTGATTTCTGGTATAAATGCAGTTTCCAGTTTCTGTTCAGCTTTAGGGCATGTCTTGTAGGAAAAGCAATTTGGAGTCTGTCATTTTTTTGTTGTTGTTCAATGCAACAGGGCCAGGATGAAACAAATAAAAAACTTTATCTGCCTTCAGGTTTTGTAGGGGACAAAAAAGTTGTTTCAACTGCACATTAATACTGTATTTACCTTCTAAAGTAGAATGCTTATTATTTGTTTAATGGCTCCTCTTTTGTTTTGTGCATTTTGTTATTAGGGAATTTTAGTTGGACTCCCTGTTGATTTAATATTTTTTAGTAGTTTGTATGTCTCTTTTAGTTTTGTGCACTGCCCAGAATCTCCTGGAATTTTAATAAATTAGAAAATAAATAAATAAATATATTCCTTTTTGAAGACACCCTGAAGACTACAGTTCTGTGACCATATTGCTGTGACATCATCAGCATCTAAACATGTTTGGAATGTCAAGTGGATACTATTTTTCTTTTTTTCTTTTGTAAATTAACTTTATTAAATCTATAAGGATTTTAACATTCCACCCTCCGCCCATGCACAAAATAGCAAGCTGCTACCCTTATAATTTCATCAGCAAAATATAAAGGGAAGGCATAAAAAATCACATAGACTTTTAACAAACTACTTTTGTAAATCTACTAAACTACATAGTTAATGTTGAGGTAATTCCCCATTAGGAGAATGAGTGCATACAGGGAGACGAATTTGAGAGTAGTGTTTGAATAATACACATACAGCACACAGATACACTGTACAGTAAATGTAGGGTTTTACTTTCAATAAAGATTTAAGCAAAGTTCAAAATAGGCAGTCCAAAGTCATTCTCAGGTTAATCAGTCAGTTTTTCAATCCAGTGATAATTCAATAACAAAGTCCAGTGTCAAAAAAAAACAAAAAAAAAAACAGTTCAGTATCAGACTTACATCAAATCCAGGAATATCAGTCAATTAGGAAAAATGGAGGAACGGCAATACTTTCCAACAGAAGGAAACAGAGATTGAAATACACTCTCTTCTGAGATTAAGACTAAACAACCCAGGTTTCTGGCTCCATCTTATGGCCATTTGAGTAACCACACCCAATTGCAGTTTTTAGCATGCTCTTAAAGAGACAGCATTAAAATGTCTATCCTGGTTTATATATTTCCATCCCAAATAGGTGACTCACATTCCTAACATTCTCCCCTTTTGGGTAGGACAACATATACAACCTTACATTCTAAGTCCATAATCCTCACAGCTAGCCTTATGCTTTATAGAGCCTTGGGCCTTTGTAAAATGATCTGCTATATTGTTTTCTGACATACAGTATTCTAGCTTAGTCATTTTACTTTGCACACATTGTCTCACATTTAAATATCTTAAATCTGTATGTTTCATTCTTGTTTTAACAGCAATATTTGAAGCCATCTGTATTGCTGATTGGTTATCTTTGTAAACAACAATAGGATCTTTTACATCAATTCCCATATCAATTAATAATTGCTTATACAAAACTAAATCTGTACATAGTAAAGACAAACATGAGAATTCAGCCTCCATTGTTGACAAACTTAGATATTTCTGTCTAATAGATCTCCATCCAATCAACACTTTTCCCAATAATACAGCAGTACCGGAAGTAGATTTTCATGTATTTATGTCTGTAGCAAAACTTGCATTAGTATATACAGTTAAACTCAGTTCATCTTTAGGCTCCAAATACAATGCATAGTGCATTGTTTGTTTTAGATATCTTAACACATGTTTAGCAGCTTGCCAGTGCCTTTCAGTGGGCTCAGCATTAAATCTCGCTAATTGATTAACACTGTATGCAATATCTGGCGTTGACCAATTACTGAGATAAGATAAACTACCAATCAAAGAGTGATAAATGTTCTTATCAAAAATAGGACTTTGAACATCACTATGGCTAAACTCCTGACTCATTGGTGTTTTAGCCGGCTTACAAAGTGCCATTTTAAAACTTTTTAGTAATTGGTTAATTTTATCTGCCTGTGAGACCTTGTATCCTCCCCTAGTTCTATCTATCTTTAAACCAAGATATTGTTTGATTTCTCCTAACTGTTTTATCTTAAATTTCTTTTCCAATAGTGAAATTATCTCAGTAGCTTCTTGTTCAGTTTTGGTGATTAATGCTATATCATCAGTAAACAATAGCAACAATGAAATCATACCATTACTTTCTCTTTTAAACAAACATGGATCAGCCATGCCAGCTACAAAACCTATCTTAGTTAATTCTTTAACTATACATTGGTTCCACTCATATCCTGATTGCTTCAAACCATAAAACTCTTTTTCAATCTCCAGCAATCATTATTATCAGTATTATCATTTTTGAGACCTAAAGGTTTCTTTAAATATATAGTGTGTTGCAATGGTGCATGCAGATATGCCATCTCTACATCCAAATGATTTAGAATGTATTTCTCCTTAGCTGCCCACACTAATGCTGCCCTTAATGTAGTAGCATTCAGACTAGGTGAAAACACCTCATCGTAGTCATTTGCTGTCTGATTGAACCCTTGTACTACTAACCTGGCTTTATGGGTAACAGTCCCATCTACACCTCTCTTTAGCTTATATATCCATTTACATCCTATAGCATGTTTACCTGGTGGTAACTTAACATTTTTGTATACTTCCAGTCTTTTTAAAGATTCTAGTTCCTTATCCATTGCTTTCTGCCAAGCAGCCTGATCCTTAGCAAGAAACAGTTTTATTTCATTATAATTATTTGGAACTGTATTCACTTGGCATACAACACTAGCCTGATATCTATCAGGCTTTTACTCAGAGCCAAGCTGCACGAAAAGCCTCCAATACAGGAACACAATGTTGCCAGCCAATCAAGACAAAAAAAGCCACAAAACAGACAGAAGATATTAGAAACACCAATCAAGCAGAACACAGCAAATTCCAAGACCAATAAACACAGACCAAGACTCCCAACCAATTAGGATGGAGAAAAAACCATTCTGGCACAGCAGTAGGCTAGCCCCAAATTTAAAACTGAAACGACTGTGAAAGTCTGACTCACAGATGAACACAATACAGAAGCCTGATGATGGCAGATGAGATTCTGCTGAAACGTTGCTACAACTTTAAAAGCACAACTATAATGATGTGGGAAAATACCCAACAAAGCTGAATGCCATATATATATATATATATATATATATATATATATATATATATATATATATATATATATATATATATATATATATTTTTCTTAAGTTTTCGACTTACATGTATGGTGTTCGTGGTTCGGGTATTTTCCCACGTCATTGTAGTTGTTCTTTAAAGTTGTAGCAACGTTTCAGCAGAATCTCATCTGCCATCATCAGGCTTGTATTGTGTCCGTCTGTGAGTCAGACTTTTACAGTGGTTTCAGATTTGAATTTGGGGCAGCCTATTGTGCGAGGTTTTTCTTCATCCTGATTGGAGTCTTGGTCTGTGTTTGTCCGAGTTTGCTGTGTCGCTTGATTGGTGTCTCTAATATCTTCTGTCTGTTTTGTTTATCTGATTGGCTGGCAGCAGTGTTGCTAATGGAGCCTTTAGTGCAGCTGGAAATGGACGCTATCATTAGTTAGCTGGGTTTCATCTGGGTGCCTGGTTGGGATGTGTTTGAGCTGGAGGTATCAGGGGATCTGTTTGTGCCCAAAAAATCAAAAAATCTCCACACCACAAGCCAGGCAAACACCTGGGCACAAACAGATCCCCCTGATACCTCCAGCTCAAACACATCCCAACCAGGCACCCAGATGAAACCCAGCTTCCTAACTAATGATAGCCGTCCATTTACCCGAAGCCAAGCTGCACTAAAGGCCTCCATTAAAGCAACACAATGCTGCCAGCCAATCAAGATACAAAAAGAGCCAAAAACAGACAGAAGATATTAGAGACACCAATCAAGCAGAACACAGCAAACTCCGAGACCAATAAACACAGACCAAGACTCCCAACCAATCAGGATGAAGAAAAAACCATATATTATTTATATATATATATATATTTATTTATATATATAAATATTTATATATATATATAAATATATATATATATATTTATATATATATAAATACCAACCAGCTAAACACCTCATGGAACTAACAGAACACTGCTTAACCAACACATATTTCATATACAAAGGACAAAGATACAAACAAATAGAAGGAGCCCCCATGGGATCACCACTGTCACCCGTCATTGCAAACCTGTTCATGGAAGAATTCGAATCCAGAGCCCTGGCCAATGCCATCCTCAAACCCAAACTATGGTTAAGATACATCGATGACACATTCGTGATTTGGCCCCATGGACAAGAAAACCTAAACAATTTCCTAGCACACCTAAACAGCGCACACCCCAAAATCAAGTTCACCATAGAAACAGAAACAAACAAACAACTACCATTCCTAGATGTACTAATCTACAAAAAAAACAGATGGCACACTAGGACACACCATATACCAGAAGAAAACACACACCAACCGCTACCTCAACGCCCAATCCCACCACCACCCAGCACAGATAAACTCCATGGCTAAAACACTAATTACCAGAACCAAACGCCTGGCAGACAAGACACACATTAAGACTGAACTATGCACCCTGACTAAAGTACTGACAGCCAACGGCTTCCACAAAAGCAAAATCACCAGCTTGATCCACAAAAACACACTGAAACATAATAGAGACCCAGAAGATGAACAGACCTATGGAACAGCTGTCCTGCCCTACATAAGAGGTACTACAGACAAAATTAGTAAGGTACTACACAGACATCACATCAGGACTGCCTTCAAAACAGACAGAAAAATAGCAGCCATCCTTAGCAACCCCAAAGATAAAATTGACCTGGAAAACCAAGGCATATACGAAGTCCCCTGTGCATCATGCCTGGCCACATACATTGGACAGACCAATAGAAGAATAAGTACCCGCCTGGATGAACACAAAAATGCAGTCAAAAAGCTGGAACACACTTCCTCACTAGTCCAACACATGGAAGCTACAGGTCATAGCATCAACTTCAATGGCACCAAAACCCTGGCCACTATGGAAAACCCTAGCCACAGAGTCATCAGAGAAGCCATAGAGATTGAAAAAGACCAGAAAGCATGAACAGAAGAGATGATTCCACCAGGCTGTCAATCATTTGGAAACCTGCACTCACAAACAAAAAAATCTCCACACCACAAGCCAGGCAAACACCTGGGCACAAACAGATCCCCCTGATACCTCCAGCTCAAACACACCCCAACCAGGCACCCAGATGAAACCCAGCTTCCTAACTAATGATAGCCGCCCATTTACCCGGCCAAGCTGCACTAAAGGCCTCCATTAAAGTAACACAATGCTGCCAGCCAATCAAGATACAAAAAGAGCCAAAAAACAAACAGAAGATATCAGAGACACCCATCAAGCAGAACACAGCAAACTCCGAGACCAATAAACACAGACCAAGACTCCCAACCAATCAAGATGAAGAAAAAACCATTCTGGCACAGCAATAGGCTGCCCCAAATTTAAATCTGAAACCACTGTAAAAGTCTGACCCACAGACGGACACAATACAGAAGCCTGATGATGGCAGATGAGATTCTGCTGAAACGTTGCTACAACTTTAAAAGAACTACAATGACGTGGGAAATCATACCAACCATAACACATACATGTGAGTACAAATACAGAAAACATATATATATACACACACAACACCACATACACACACATACACACATACATACATACATATATACATACATACAGTTTATATATATATATATATATATATATATATATATATTTTCCAGTTTTCATTAAAAAGTATATATGCTTTTATATTAATATATATATAATATATTATATATATATATATATATATATATATATATATTTGTTTTCTTAAAAATATATATATTTGTTTTCTATATATATATATATATATATATATTAAGAATATATATATATATATATACACATACACATACACATACATACATACATACATAAGCATGATGATGGCAATATATATATATATATATATATATATATATATATATATATTATATATATATAACCAAGTTTCGTATTACATGTATGGTATTCAGCTTTGTTCGGTATTTTCCCACCATTACAGTTGTGCTTTAAAGTATATATATATATATATATATATATATATATATATATATATATTTCATAGATTTTCACGGCTACAGGTATGCAGGTCTTGGTGTGTTCGGGTCTTTTCCCATGTAAGATTGAGAGCATCTTGGCAACGTTTCGATGAGGTCCCACTCGCCATCTTCAGGCTGGTGCTTTTGGCTTCGTGCTTGTGCGAGCAAAGTATGACCGGAGCTACTGTTTCCCTATATATACTGGTGGGGAGGTTGGCTGTGTTGTCATTTCTTGATTGGTTGATGGAGCTGATGTTTGCAGATTGGTTGGCTTTTTAGTAAGAACATGTGTGGCTGAGGTATTGGCTGTGTGTGTATCAGCCTCCTGTGTTGTAATGATCTGGGTAATGGGCTGTGTGATGACCTTCTGAGTTCTGTTGTTGTGACATCCTGGGTCTTGTGCTGTAATCTCCTGGGTCGTTGGCTATGTTGCAACATCCTGAGGTTTTGTGGTGTAACTTCCTGAGTTCTGTGATGTGATATCCTGAGGGGGTGGCTGTGATGTGACATTCTGGGTTTTGGTTTGGCTCCAAGTTTGAGGCCTGGATAGCCACACATGTTCTTACAAAAAAGCCAACCAATATATATATAATTTACTGGTTAAGTTGACATGAAAATGTTGTTAATTTAGCTTGATGGGAAATCATGTTAATTTGTCAGTCTATTCTAAGAGATCATATCTCTTATATTTTGCATAATGGCATTTTCAACAATGTAATATTCAGGTAAGCGCTCTATAAACACAAGTTATTTTTGCATATAGTTATTTCTAGACACCTAATTTCCCTCAATCTCCGGCATTAAGTTATTTCTTCTATTTGCTGCTGAGACACTTCTGCATAATTCTGTGGGTATTGCTACACTTTGAGTGAGCAAAAGCACAAAGAAGAAAATTCAGTCAAGTACAAAATCAGGAGAAACAGAAATAAAATAATAAAATATGTCAGCAACATGACAATATCACAGGCAGTGTCAATGTGAATATACTCTGTAAAATGAATGGTCTTAAGTCTTCTTAAAGGCCAATAAGTTGGATGAACCAATGAACTATAAGAGGCAACATGTCTCAAAACATGGAGATATTGCATTCTCAATCCTTGAATCTCATAAATATGCTTCATTCTACCTATATACTGTATTTTTTATTTTTTTACAAGTAGAAATAGCATAGTTAGTGAAAAATTTTTACACAATGCCTTCAAAACATAATCTACAGAAGCTTCTCTTCTGTCATGGTAAGAAAAACACAACCATGAAATTTGTTGTATATTTTTAATGTAATTTGTTTGCAAATAGAATGCAGGTGGAATGATCATACATTCTTTAGCTCATAAAGAAAAATCACAGCAACCACAGATGAGTTTTATAGCCCAATAGAAGTCCCTGGAAAGCAAGGAACATTGGGACATTAAGGGAATATCTCCACATAGCAAAGGTATTATGATGCACATATACCTACCGAACATAGAAAAATATAGGTTCAGCCATACTTGTATGTATCTATGTACATATCCATTTGAAAAACACAGTTAAGATTACTTCCTAGGTGGGAGAACAGAGTGGCTCAAGAAAGCATGGTGATATCTTAGTAAAATCATGTTCTTGGGAGTCTTTTAGAGCAGCATATGGGTTAGATGGAAGGGGATCACAAGTCATTGTAGTTGTGGTGGAGGTACTGTGAGTAATACTTTTATTATTTGGCAAATAAAGTTGCTTGGTTTACTCAGATATATAGTCTGGCTAGATAAGTCCAAATAAAGTACCTGAAGTATGGCCTCGTAGATAATGTCTGTGATCTTTGCTGTCTGTTTGTTAGATACAGGTTCTCTCCTAGATAGTTAAGGCCACACAGGAAGTAATGTAGAGGTGGACCCATGTGGGCGTATATGCTTCTCTGAGTGAGGAGGTGTCCTCTGAAGATTATTACTGGAAACAACTGTCTTGGACAATTTCCATCCATTTTAGGAAAGGTGGTAGAGAAGTTAGTTAGGCTTCAACTCCGGAGGACCTGAAGTAAGTGGAATATCTAGATTTGTTTCAGTTGGATTTCAGGTAGAGATTAAGTATGGAGACAAGAAAGAACATTTTTTGTCACACATTGATGATCTGTGATGAAGCTGAGGATGACTTTCTTCCTCTATCTTGGGGCTCCTTGAACTTTCAGGAGCTTTTGATACCGTTGACTATGATATCCTATTGAGCCAGATTCTAGGTTTGGAAGTGGGAGATACTGTTTTGCGGTGCTTCTCCTCCTTTGTCTGAGGACAGTTTCAATCAGTGTTAAGGGAGTCATGCCTACAACCCTTCATTTGTGGAGTGCCACAGGACTTGAGTCTCAGTTCTCTTTCTTTTTGTTTAACTTCTATGTAAAACTCAGTGAGGCCACCTGTAAATTTGGGATCAGTTATCATGAAAATATTGATCATATGAATTTTACATCTTGACCTTGGATCAACCTAGTAATAATATTGAAGTCCTGACTCAGTACTGGCATAGTTTGGATGGGGAGGAAGAAGCAAAATCTTACATGACCAAGTAATTTCATCTTAATCCTTAATGGGTTTCTACAATCTGCATATTCATCTTGTGTGACAATCGTATTCATTCCTGAATCAGGAGGCTCTTTAGCAAGTCATGCCTTGGTTACCCCTCAATTAGGATTAGTATAATGCACTTTGCATGATACCACTGTTGAAAACCAAATAGAAGCTACATGTATGCGTAAGTGTCTCCACTGCTTTACAAACTGCATAGGTTGGAGATTGGCTTTTGGATGCAATTCAAGGTACCGATTCTCATCTGTAACTCTTTGTATGGAACAGGGCGTGGTTACAAATATATCTCTATATGTTTCTGTCTATTCTGAGTATGCAAGCTTTGGGTCTCACCAATTCAACTGTCTCATCTTGTGGGAGCCACAAAGTGTACCTTTTTGGTGATGGCTCCTGTCCTGTGGATAATATCTCCTAGAGATCTGTACCTGCTCCCATCTTTTTGGCTTTCCACAAATCGTTCTTCTCCCAGGTTTGGATGGGATTGGGCTTCTTTAATTTTTTCATTCTGTCTTCCGTTATATTTTCTTTGATATCCGCTGTTTTGTTTTAAATTGTAAATGGTTAAATTATAAGCCACCTAGAGTCATTGCAGGGTCAGATGGTCTTGAAATTGAAATAAGAAATTAAAAAAAAAAAAACAGTCATGTAAATCTAATGGTAACTGGAATGAAATCCATGCCAAAGCTGGACTGCTTTAAGTTACTACAAAATTGTAGGGAAAGGCCTTATATATACAGAGAAATTGAAAGAACCAAAGCCATTGTCAGTCTATATGATATATAAAGAATAAGGATTAAAAATTATTTAGGATTTGAAATGTGACAGGTGGACCATTAATGAGGTACTAATTGATTGAGAAGAGAAGTGATGCTGCTCAGTTAACAGGGACAGTTTTTGTGCAACACATAACATTTAGACAGTCTACTGCTGAGATTTTTTTCCCTACTATTCTAGTTTATTCTCTTCAACTTGCCAACAAGCTTCTCGTATTGCTTTTCAGGCAGTAATTGATTATGTTAGTGCTGGCAAAAATCTTGATGCCACTCCATTGGTCATTAATTCTGTAACACAGACAAACTGAAGCAGTTTTCTCTTTTAAAGACTACACCTCCTTTTCTCACCCAAAAGTGATCTCTTGTTTCATTGTGTTTGGAGACAGGAAGAAAAGTTACATTATGAAAGCAATGGGTATATCTTGATGTCCAGAGTTAGCGAATCATATCCTGAAGTGGAACTGAAAAGTTATCCAAGTATGGGTGATTTATAACTGTAACAACAGTGCTCAGAGCTCAGAATATGGCCCAATGCTCAGGCTACTGTATATGTCTCTGATACAAAACGATCTGTCTTTGTCTAAAATCTTTTAAGAATGGAAAGCTAATAAAGCTAATAGTTCAGTTTGGAAACAAAATATTTACAATTCTTGTTCTACTTAAGGTTCTGTCTTCCTTTTTTTTCTTCTTCCCATTTTTACTGAATGAAGAATTCTTTTTGAGGAAATCAGAGTGACTATTCAAGTCTATACTGACTACAATTCTCTGGATGTAAAGGAAATACTGTGCTATTTCTTTAGATGATGTGACATAGATCAGTCCAGTACTAGCTAGAATATTGGTTTGTAAAGTGTGGAATATTATTTGAAAAGCTGTTGCATTGTTTAATTGTGGGAAGCAAGTCCTATACAGCAGGGGTCCCCAACCGCCGGTCCGCGGACCGGTACTGGTCCACGGAACAAGTCTTACCGGGCCGCTGGTTGCTGGGCGCCGCCATCTTTTTTGATAAAAAGTGCTTCCGGTGAGTTTTTCCGGTAGAAAGCTCACCGAAGCACTTTTTCATCAAAAAGATGGCGGGCTAGGTGCTCGTGAGCTTTTCCGGTAGAAAGCCATTTCTACCCGAAAAGCTCACCGAAGCGCTGATGCCGCCATCTTTTTGATGAAAAAGTGCTTCGGTGAGGTCACCGGAAGCACTTTTTCGTCAAAAAAGATGGCGGCGCCCAGTTGATGCCAGTACTGGGCCGCGGCGCCAGCTGATGCGGTACCGGGCGCGGCATAAAAAAGGTTGGGGATCACTGCTATACATAACCAAGGAATAAAGCCTATATTTTTTCTCTCTCTACTTCCTTCCTTCCAATCCTTGTTTCTTTTTCTTCCTGCAGTGTGTGTGTGTGTGTGTGTGTGTGTGTGTGTGTGTGTGTGTGTGTAAAATGAACAAATGCTACTGTTTTAAATATACTTACTGATAATATTGTACCTATTTTTCACACTATAATATCAAAATAATATAAAAGAAGATAGTATATACTTTTAATAAAATAGAGTGTATAATAAATAAATAAAAAATCAGGAAGAGAAAAATAGTAGTGATGGAAGTGTTGGAGTCAATCTAGCGGAAATAGGAATTTCAAAAATGCATGCACTGTAGAGACTAAGGGAAGCATGAAAGATGCTGTTAACCTCTTTAGCATCTCCTTACACTATTATACTATCCAGAGCAAATTAGGATGGTAAACATATTATGATAGACAGCTTATCATCAGATTTGAGCTTGCCCTTCTCCCAGAAATTATTGCTATATACTACATATTCACTTGTGCTTTAAACTATAAAGTACCATTCTAGTAACTTTGATTGATTTTAATTGCTCTGTTTTTCTAGTTAGATGGGATGTATTTTAATGCACTTAATTTGGTTGTGTGAAAAATATCATAAATTTAAAAGCAATGTTGTAAATGGAAGGACAGGCAAAAAGATGCAATTCTAAAATGTAATAGACAAAATGACAGAGCTTTCAGTCAGATATATTAAAATTTAGAATAAATTGAATCACACTATCTAAGTTATACTTACATTGTCCTATACTGTATTCTGTGAGATTTCACTTTTGGCTTCAATTTATTATTAAGCACTAAATTTGGCAATTTGGATTGTTAAGAAATAATATACATGTTCAGAATGCCTGCTGGGGAGGGGGTCAAAATCTGTAAGACATCAGATGTAGAGTATGATTGAAGTCTGATTCCTATTGTAGATATAGGAGCCAAAACTTTAATCAGTATGCTACTGGCAGATTTTGACATCCAGGAGACTGTGAGTTCTAGTTCTGCCTTAAGTGTGAAGTCAGCCAGTAATTTTGGACCAATCACTGTCCCTCACCCTAGGAAGAGGAATGCCAAATCACTTCAACAAACTTTGGCAAGAAAACTGCAGGGAATATTCCTGATAGTCACCAGGAACCAACACGGACTTTAATGCACACATACAAAAATTATCCCAAGATTAAATAACAATTAAAATATTAATAAAAAACAGTTACATGCTGACGACCTTTTTTTTTTCGCTTTAAAGAGGACCAGGGCCAAATGTAACTTCTGAACGAGTGCATTCTCTAACATGGGTGTGACTCAGGAGATGCCCCTCCCCTCATGTGTAGATGAGAAAGTCTGATATTAGGTAATGTGGAAAAATTCTGTCCCATAAATTTTAGAAATTCACAATGGGACAAGTATATATTTTTTCAAATAATCAGGTTCTCAACCATTTTTGTAAATTAGTTAGACATGCATTTGTGCATCCTGCATATACTAACTAGCATTTATATTATTTATTCATTCAATTTTGATATCCCTGACTAGAGCTGATTCTAGGAAGCCTAGTAGGTATGAAATAAGAAATAGTATAGTGTCTTAAAAGATAATCTATATATTGGAGATCTTAGTTTTCATAGAATGCTTGGGAATACTACACATGCTATTAGTATGATTAAGGCCAATAACATACTCTACATCTCTATATTAAGAAAAGCATTACATGAAAGGAGGGAACAAAGTCATGAAGATCAGCAAAGGGCAATGAAGGGGTCCAACTGCTTCAAAGTATGACAAATGGAAAACATTATTTTGAATGGAGCAGTAAACAGTAAACAGCATGAATGAAATGAAAACAAGAAATGTAGATGAGTTATGTCCCTATCTATAAAACAAAAGGAAAAACAAAAGTTATAAAGTTCTGAATGAGGGTGGTCTGACTTGTTGATTGGCACTGATGAATAGATGCAGGATAGATAATTCTAGTTTTAATTTTGAATGAAAGTGCTAAAGAGTATGTCATAAAGTATATTGTAATGGTATGGAGGAAAGTAGAAATCCTAGGTTGATAACGGCTTCATTCCAGTGGATGGCGATGATGGAAAAATCAGACATGAATTTTTAAAAAAACTGCAACATTCTGAACAAATGCAATCTATGTAAAAAAAAATATATTAAGTGACATGGATGGGTGGAAATAAAATGAGAGAGACAGAAAAAGCAATTCGACCATTTGGAAATCCAAAAGTGAATGAGAGTGGTGAATACATTTTTTTTAGAAAAAGATTTTTTTATTTTATATAAGTTGTTTGATCATAAGTTGGTTAGTATGTACATAACAAAATAATGACCCTAATCTAAAATCATAGTTCATCTTATTGTGATGAAAGGCTGACAGAATTAGTAATACAAAAGTGATGAGAGGTACTGAATATATTTTTGGTGGTGTCAACAAGTTCATAGAAAAAAATGGAAATGAAAGAAGTGTGTTAATAGAAACAGAAGTTTTAGTGGAAAATATGAAAAAGCATGCTTGTGAAATTTGAGGTTGAAGAGATTGAGGATAAGATGAATTGCACAAAAGGGAATGCACAAATTGCACAAAAAAACAAAGGATGAGAGAAATATGTTGTATCATGTACAGGGAAAGAAAAAGACAATTGCAAAGAATTGTCAAAGAGAGCAAGGAACAGTTAGTTGAAAGAGGCAGAAGAAATGCAGAATGACTTCGATGGAAATTAAAAAAAATTGAAAAAATGTACAGAGGGATAATCAAGGAATCTCTAGCAGAATGAATGAGATCCAAAATAAAACTGATGAAATGATTTGGAATGAAATTGAAGTAAGGGGATGGTGGAAGAAATACTTTAGACTTTCTATAAGAAAGACAGGGATATATTGGAGAGTAGAATTTTTTTTAAGGGTCCATTTAATGCCAAGAAAAAAATGAATGAGAATAAAGTCATGAATGATGCCAGAATCTGAAAAATTGTAAAGCTGTAGGTGTAGATTGTGCATTCTGAGAATTTAATAAAATCTGGCTTTTGTATAGTGATTATGCAGTTTGTTTGTGTATGCGAAGACTGCATTTGTGCCTGGCAATTGGAAGAAAGCTGGTAAGCTGGTAATTGGAAGAAAGCTTTCAAGTAGAGATTGGACTGCCATTTGTCAGAAATGGTGTAGGGTCTCCCGCTTGGACCTACAAGGTCCCTTCCAACTCTGATGATCTGTTATCTGTTATTGTCTCCTTTTGACAATGGAGAATATACAGAATATATTTTTGTTCTCTGAAATTACAGCAAGGTATACGCAAGAAAAAATATTGTAAGTTTTTAACACAGAAAAATCCTTTGGTTGAATAGAATGATGGGAACATTTGGATAAATGTAAAGTTGAAGATTGCCTATGTGAAAAGAACAATATCAGAGAGGAGTAATACAGACGTGACAATAAATGGAATGTTCAGCGAATGGTTTAGCCCAAAGCAAAGAGTAAGACAAGGATTTGTGAAGCCCCTTTGGTGCTTAATATATTTATGTGGATAACATACATAGGAAACGTGGTGAAATTAGAAATGCATCGGTTGATGATCTGAACTGCATATATATTTTTGCATTCAGATGATATTGTATTACAGGCTAAGAATCTGAATGATTAGCAGAAAACATTATGCTGCATGATAAAATGGGGAATATGGGACGGAAAATTAATGTATTACAGACTAAGGTAATTGTATTTGACAGAAGAAATGGAGTGAAAAACTGCAAGTTATGCATAAATGACAAAAAGTAGATAAATTTATGTGCCTGGAAATTTTTTAAATTTTATTTTACTAAATACAGAGAACACAGACAGAAAAATATTAAGATCTGCCACTACATGTAAAAGATGCATAGTGGTATATGGTTGTATTGTAAGGAATAAATGCTTCTCAGAAGAATTTTAAATAGTTGTATATAAAAGTGTGCTTCCATCCATTTTATTATACAGGAAAGAAAGTAGCATATGTTGGGAGAAACATGAATGTAAACTGAATGTAATGTGGATGGAATACTAAAGAATGGTGCGTAGTAAAATAAGAAGAGATAATAAATAAGCTGTGAAGGAACTGGATCAAAGTGGCTTAGTACTATAGAATGGTATGGAATTGCAGCAAAAATATATATAAAAAGAGTAAATGAGTTAGAGGAAGATTAAGAAAATTTTGAAAGCTCAATAGAGATAAGGAGATCCTCAACAAAAGAGTGGTAAGAATAAAATAAGAATATAATGGAATATAATTGTTGTTTAATAATGAAATAAAGGTATGGAAAAGCAAATTAATAATTTGTGTTTCTTTTCTTTTAATCTCATTCCTTTATTTCTTAGGCCTAACATTTCTCGACTCCCTTTCTTTTTTCTTTTTTTATAAATTTTATTGGTTTTTAAAAAACAAACATAAACAAACAAAACATAAAAACATCAAGCTATCTTCCATAGGTGTACATACAGTGTGCCGGTTGGTTTACAAATTGTTTTGTGCTTCCATTTCATAGTCTTCAATTACAATTACATTTCATATGATCTCATATTGTCAATCAAAAATTAAATACCTTAGTATCATTATTAGTCAATCATTTGACTATACTTTTATTCATTCATGTTTTACAGGATAGTCATAATTTACATAGTTTATTTTATAACAGTTCATATTATCACCCCAAATCTATCCTAAAATCATTTTGTAGATATAATAAGAAAAAAGTACATCTTTATATATTTATTATTATTATCTTAATATATTTATTATTATTGATTGTTGAAATTCTCCCTATTAGTGACAGTTGTAAATTTTCCCATTTCGCCAAATCTAACGCTATCTGCTGTTTAAGTTTGATATAATTATTCTCTTTTAATGTACTACATCTTGCTGTCAAATATATCCCCAAGTACTTAATCTTATTAGTGACCTGAATTTTCAATAGGTCTGCCAGTTCTTCCTTTTGTCTTAATAGCATATTCTTTGTCAAGATCTTTGTCTTATCTTTATTTATTTTCAAACCAGCCACCTTTCCACATGTCTCTATCTTTTCTATCAATTTTGATGCTGTCTCTAAAGGGTCTTCTAAGATGAAAACCAGATCATCTGCAAATGCTTGCAGCTTAAATTCTTCCTTTTTGATTTTCATTCCTTTTATATTCTTTTCATCTGTAATATTTCTGTTTAGCACTTCCAAAGTCAACACAAACAACAAAGGTGATAGTGGGCACCCTTGTCTTGTTCCTTTTCTTATATTGATAGAGTCTGTTAGTTCTCCCTCTATCATTACCTTTGCCGTTTGCTTATAGTATATAGCTTCTATTGCTTGAATAAATTTTCTAGCAAAACCCATCTGTTCCAACAGTAATAACATGAATCGCCAATTCACATTATCAAATGCTTTCTGTGCATCTAGAAATATCAGAGCCATTTATTTTTCAGGATGTGCCTCGTAGTATTCCAAGGTGTCCAAGATTACTCTCATATTGTCTTTAATTTGTCTCTTTGGCAGAAATCCATTTTGATCAGGATGGATAAAATTATTTAAATATTTTTAAGACTTTCTGCCAATATTGAAGCAAAGATTTTATAATCTGCATTTAATAGAGAAATGGGTCTATAGTTCTTAATTTGTAATGGGCCGGCCTCCTCTTTTGGAATAAGTGTAATATAGGCTTCTGACCATGATTTAGGTATCTTCTTCTTTAACATAACTTCATTCATAACTTCTAGCAATGGAAGATTCAACGATTCTTGTAATGTTTTATAAAATTCTGCCGGAAGTCCATCTGGGCCTGGTGCCTTTCCATTATTTTGCTTCTTGAGTGCTTCAGTTAACTCCATCATCGTTATATTGTTTTTTAACATTTTTTCAGTCTCTTTAGGTATCTGAGGTAAATTAGCATTCTGTAAGTACTGTTTAACTCTTTCCTCATCAATATTCTCTTGCATATATAATTTCCCATAAAAGTCTCAAATGATTTCCTTCTTCTCTTTGCTACCATGGCAAACTTGGCCTTGGTCATCTATTAATTGCAATATTTTCCTTGATTCTTTCTCCTTTCTCAATTTGTATGCTAACCATCTACCTGGTTTGTTTGCGTCTTCAAAGTAGTTCTGTTTAGCACCTCTAATTTTCTGTGCTAATTCTTCTTTTTCTATTTGACCCATTTTGTGTTTAATTATATCCATTTTTAACTTGATATCCTTTTTCTGTGGCATTTTCTGTAGCTCTTTTTCAAGTCTTTTATGCTCATCCTCTAGGGCCTTAGAGGCTAGTCTTTTCATAGTATTCCTTTTCCTTGTATAGTCTATTATCAAGCCTCTAACATATGCCTTCATTGTATCCCATACATTCTGAATTGATGTATTTTCTTTTTTGTTTTCTCTAAAGAAAAAAGCCAATTCTTTCTCCATTCACTGTGTGAAGTCTTTTTCCTTTAAAATAGTATTATTTAACGTCCATCTAGATCTTCTTTTTTGTCATTGGATTGTGATCTGCCCAAGTACTTGTTTCAATATTTATTTCTTGAATGTTAGTTATTAATTCTGTTGACATCCATATCATATCTATTCTGGACCATGATAAGTGTCTATTTGAGTAGAAGGTGTATTGTTTAGTTTTAGCATTTCTTTCTCTCCATGTATCTTTTAAGTTTATTTCATCTACCATTTTAAAAAAAGATTTAGGGAGAGTCTTTCTGTTTTGCTTTATTGTTTTCTGTGCTGTATAGTCCAATTTATTGTCTACAATTCCATTAAAATCTCCCATCATAACTATATTAGCATAGTCCAGTTCGATTATTTTCATATGTCATTTTTTGTAGAATTCTTCTTGTTTGTCATTCGGAGCATAAATTGCAATCAGGAGTGTTTTCATATTTTGTCCATTATTTCCACCATTAGTATTCTTCCATCATTATTGGTATAGATCAATTTTGCTGGGGTGGTCTCTTTAATATATAAAACCACTCCTCTTTTCTTACATTGTGTCAAGGAAGTAAATATTTTCCCTAATTTTTGCTGTACCAACAATTGTTCATATTGTTTTTTAATATGTACTTCTTATAGACAAATTATATTAAATTTTAATTTCTCTAATTTATGAAAGGTTTTCCTTCTTTTAACGGCTGAGTTAAAAGTTAAGTCCATTAATATTAATTGTAATCAATTTTTTCTCTTCCATGGTTATATTTTATAGTTAGGTTTAGCAGCTCTCGTAGATCTTAGTTCATGTTGTTCTTTGGCTTCCACCTTTCCACCTACTGCACCTTCTTTTTCAGTCACCATTTGGCAGTCCTCTTGGAATTCAATTAGTGAGATCTCTTTTTCTGCCTCTTCCTTTTTCCCTCCAAAAATTCTGTATAAAATAATTCCGCTTGCTCAATTGAGTCAATTCTATGTCTCTGTTCTTGCCATGTGAACATTAAACCTTCTGGAATCAGCCATCTATAATTCACCTCTTTTTTAAGTAGCATTTTAATCAGGAATCGGTATTCTCTGCTCATCTCTCTCACTCTTCTGGGTATTTGTTTCAAGACCACAATCTCCTTGTCTTTGTATTTCAATGTTTTCTCTTTTGCCACCTGCAATATTTGTGTTTTATTGGCTTTCTTTGTAAATCTAATGTGAACTTCTCTTGGTAAGCTATTTCTCATCGCATATCTTGTGAAAACTCGACTCCCTTTCTGTACCTACATATTATTTACCCTCTAAGGCAACTGTGTGAGAGATACAAGCATGTACTTTAATTTGAACCTAATCAATATTTGTGAACCTTACAGATCTTCTTGTATAGATATTGTAGCGGAAATGAATAAACCTTGTTTTATACTAACTCTTACACTGCCACTATACATTTAAAATTCATATCTGAGACCAGTAATAGTATGAAGAAAAATATGTCTCCTCACACTTGTAGGTCAAAGAAAATGTTAACAATTACACATGCAAATACAGTGTTTTCTTTTTCTCATTCCTTTTTTACTGCTGAAAATTCTTAGGAAAGTACCAGGAAAGGGTCCTCTCCAACATACTTCATGTCATATTAAAAAAAATAGTGAGATAGCTGACAGAAGCTAAATTAATTTTGACCTCTGAAAAAGAGTGAGTAACTGTGCATGGAATCTTATAAAATGTGAGAAAAATGATTAAGAGAACTATTTTTGTTCCCTTTCCAAAAAATGCACTGGGTAGATGCGTTGATCAGGCAACAATGGAATGGGTTTTGGATGGTTGGGTAAGTACCCGTCTAAAAGGGTAGACAAAAGTAGTGTATTTATTATTCTTACCTTTATTTGGAAAGGTTATGGCAGAGGACTTCATAATCAATACTTAAACTACCACACTATATTATTATTTCATCTTCCCTTCCCTGCCCCCCAGCAATTTTTTTCAGACTTAGGGCTTAAAATACTCTTGTGTGTATTGATGTGTGCATACAAGCACATGTAATTGGCTTAAGTAAATTAAGTGATCAATGTTTCTTTATAAAAAGAATATCACCTCCCAGTAAAAGGAAATTATTAGCGACTTCTAAGAACTGAGAAGAACTGAGTACTGAGAATAACTGAGAAAGTACAAGATCATCTAAAAATTTACTGTAAGGTGGTTAAGAATATGCAGCCAAGAAATTCCAGGGGCATCCAGAGGATACAGATTTTCTTTGGAAATGGAACCAAGAAGAGAATTGTTCTGAAAGGATATTTGTGCTAGAAAAGATGTGTTTTTCTAGATCTAACTTATGCTTTCAACAGCATCGATTATTGTATCTTCTTAAATCATCTAGTAGGTTTAGGCCTTGGGGATATTGCTTTACAAAGCTTCCAATTCTTTCTATCAGTCCTTATGAAGAACATGACATTGGGGATTTAACCCTCAACACATCTGCCTTTGGCTTTTAATGTTCAATGGAGTTTCATTTTGTTCTTTTTTCTGTTTAATATGTATGGGACACTGTTCATCTGGAACAATGGATAAGATGAAATTAAATCTTCAAGAGAACTATTAGCCACAGAGAAACAAATTATGGAATTGGGGTTCAGCCTGACTGTCTTTATTTTTGTGGAAAGAAACATTTGCAGATGAATAGCAATCTTCAGCTATTTTTGATGTAGAGGTAAGGAGTATGTCAATTCAATTTCATACAGTTTGTTTGCTTTAGGTGTTCTGACCTGATCATGATGCATGCCTTCCTTATATCATAGTCAGGCTTCTGTACTGCACTCTGTGTGAACACAACAAACCTGCAGTTACTGCATAATATGCCAGCTGGATGGCCAACAAGGAATATATCATATTATTAAAATATGTAGACTGTAAGCCAAATGCTTTCTAGGTACAATGTAAGACACTGATTTTAATATCTTCAATACCTTAAGAATCCAAATATTCAAGGGACTACTGCTCTTGTTATGGACCCTTCCAAGTACTAAAATCTTTAGGGATTCTATTTATTTATCTATTTATCTATTTATGTCCAACTAATTAACAGAAGAAAAACACAAATACATTGAACAGCATTAACTTCACATTGATAATCTTGATAATAATTACTAAAAAGAAAAGAGAAAATAAAATAAAAAAGAAAACCATCTAGAAAATTATAAATAAAGCTTCAAAATGCTTTACTATTGTTATATTGCTTGAATGTGTTCTTTGCCTTTTGGTTAAAAAGAAATCCTAATATCCGGACAAAACTGAGATAACGTGAACCTACTGCTGAAAATCTGGTACAGTATTAATTTCTAACTCCTTTTCAGTCTTATTTGTTAGGCTTGGAGACAGTCTTTTCTGTCTTATATTATGAATTGCATTTGCATTTGGTCTCCTTTCTCTCTGCCTTTACAAAAAAGAGTAAAGATATGAGAACCATCCATCAGATCCTTTGTCAAAATGGTGAAAGCAGCATTAGAGGCTGCAGCCTTTTCATACATCCAAATGCATTGTGAAACGTGTACAAAAGGAATGAAGTGTTTAGCACAACAGTCCGATTTTCTTTGCCTCCAACCCCCTGCTGTGATTTTGGAAGATATCTTTGAAGAATAATTTTAATTCATAAAGCTGTATGTTAATTATGCTTTTAAAATTTATTATTTTGTTTTTGTGTATTTTAAACATTATATTGTTAGGTGACATGGCAAATAACAGAACAATACAATAATGGTGTGTATCTAGAAATATTTCAGGACTTTGTATTATATTCCTTTTTCTGTAATTCAGTTGAGAACTTTGTATTATTTTGATTTTCCATTTTAAAGCTACTTTTGCAGAGAGAACAATTTGCTTAAAAGTATCTATATTTTAAACAATTTATATTTTAGCATTTAATTATTTTTTACTAAAAGTTCTATAAAAACATTAAAAATCTTTCAGCTTAAAACTGACTCTAATTCAAAATCATGTGAAATCTGGCTATCTTCCAGAAATACATTGCAGATCCTATAAATCACACTAAAAGTTGAAATTAAAAATGACATCTTGCACAACCTGTCAATGTGAATTGCAAACCTTTATTTCTTTTCACAGAAGAAAAGAAGATCTCCTTTTCAACTCCTGGTGCTTTTTTCTTACCATACAAGGTATTTTTCTTCCTCCAGACTCTCCGTCATTCATAATATACAGTATGTTGAAAACATCAGTCAAATTAGTATATTCAAGGGATAAATTGCCATGGAAAACAACCTCCATATTTTGGAAACAAAAGTATGTTTAGTCAGAAATAAATTCTATTTCTCTCGCTTTGGAATTAGCAACAAATTAAAAGTTGGCAGCAATAGGGAATTATTTTCTAACATGTTTTCCCTAAATTCTGCAGTTACAACAGTATTTTATAAAACACATAGCATTTCTTCATACCTATATTTCAAGTTGTTGTTTGTTGATTGTTTCGATCTTAGCTATTTTTTTCTGTCCTGTTTCTGCACATATCTGCACTGCAAGGTCACCCCATTTACAGAACAAGATATGCCAACGTATCTGAAACCCAGACAACAGTCAACACTGTTGTCTACTCACTCACAGCCCACTGCCAATGTGACTTTCACCCATTTTCCTGCTTTTAGTTTAAAGCTTTGATTTCTGCAAGTGTGAGTGTTCTTAATTAGTTTCTCTGCTTACTTTCTTCTAGATAATTCCTGCATTAATTGGCTGCTTCTTGCAGTAACAAGAACATCATCTCCCACAGTTCAACAAGTTGCCACTCTGGGGCATGATTAAGAAAATTCTCTTTCTCTATTTTTCAGGTTTGTGTTGATAATGTCTGCAACAGCTTCACCTAGCATAGCAGTTGTAATAGTTGACTTGAACAAAGTCAATGGTTCAGAACCCAGCACTTTTCTGGGCTTCCTGCTTTTCAGCTGTGTTTTTTTCTTATAAGCAGTTCACCAATGCATCGCTGAAATTCTAGATTTAAAACAACAACAACAATGATCTCCAGGTAAATACTGTGCTAGGCGATTTGCAATTTTTATTTATTAAAGCTACAGTGGAACTCTTCCTAATGTGATAGTAAAAAGATGAAATGACGAACAAGCAAATTGACTTTAAAAGTCATTTTTAAAAGTGCCTTACTTTAAAAGTAAGTAATTCAGGGAAAGCAAAAGAAGTAATTAATAAAAACAGAAATATTTCTGCCTTGTTTTGAAAGAATGACCTTCAACAGATCAAATAGCTTTTATAACCATTATGCTACTGGGACACTATTATAATAACAGTAGAAATTGGAAGGCTAAACTTCAGAAAAAGCTAGAAAAGTATATTTTAAAATTGGTTGCTATGCAAACATATAGGTCCTCTTTAGTTTAGTTTTGTAAACAGCATTATTATTTTTAAAGAATACTTAAGATCTTCCCTCAAAATGAAAATGATTTCACAGTTGCTTCTCCGGTACATAAGGTTGACAGGTCACTGTACAAGGGAAACTATCCAATCGGGAGGTCATAGCAGAATGCAATCTGAACTGAATATCAGTTCAGCATGTCATTGATAAGCATTCCAGACTGGCAAGAATTTTCTTCAAATGATTTAGAGTTTGCCTGTTATCAGCCAAGGTCAGTAGCAACTTAAAGATGCAGTGAAGAAATGTTTTCCCTTTCCTTTTCATTATACAAAACAAATTATCTTTTTTTCCATCATTTTTCATATTATTCATAAAGTTAAAATATTATATATTTTGTATGTTGATTTTCTTAATACAAATACATTTCTAACCATACATAGTAATTAATGCTGATGCTGTTTGAACAAATATGGATTTTTAGTACAGGGCAGAAGGAGGACTCAGTTAACAATACATATAAAGTATTGTGGGTTTTAAAATATTCTACATTGTGTTTTTATTGCTTGTAAGCTGCCTAGAGTTACTGTAAGTGAGTAAGCGGCCATATAAATTAAATAAGTAAATAAGGAAGGAAGGAAGTAAAGAAAGAAAGAGAAGAGAGAAAGAGAGAGAAAGAAAGAAAGAAAGAAAGAGAAAGACAGAAATAATGATATTTGCTATAGGAAGATAAACAGGTTTATTTTTCTCCAGACTGAGATATAAATACTAATGGCTTTTTTAGACCACAGGGTAACTTTCTTCTGAGCTCAGAAACGAATTAAGTCAACTAACTAAAGGGTCAGATCTGGTTAATACTTAAATGGGATATACTGGAAGCTGAAATATATATTTGAAGAAGACCATTTCAGTACAGGTACTTTACTGTTGCTAAGAAAGCTGTATGCTTATAACTGTATAGTCACCAGGACTAACATTTGACCTTTGCTTTTCTGTTGTACTTTTCTATTGATCAAACTCATAAGAAGAGGCACCAAATACAATCCTAAATTGTGGCCTACGAAGAAGTTCAATTGAGCTTTTTAAAGTTTAACTTGTCCATTATTCTTTCATCCCAAGAAATGATAGCTCTAATCAAGCGGCTCCAACCTTTCCAGCTGCGCAGACCAGCAGCAGTGGCATCAGTGAGGGGGAGAGAAGATTTCCATTGCATTTCAAATTCCCAGAGGTTGTAGGAGGAGCTGCTGGCTGCTTGTGAAGGAAGCAGAGGGTGAATAGAAAGGAGAAAGATGGCGGCCCGCGCGCCTAATGGCGCACGAATCATTTAACTATAAACCAAGAATACCAATAAAACATTTAGAGTAAGTGCGCTTGAGATTGTGATTTTATTTTATTTCAAAATGACCGGCTTAGTTCAGTTTAATACTTGTTTTACAGCTGTCTTTCGCAGTACTCTTTTCAAACTTGGATACTGTCCTCTTTGTAAAAAAAAAATACCAGTCTACATGGACAGATTACCTATCTAGAATCTCTAATCTGTGCTCTCCAAGCAGAAATTAGGTGCCCAATCCAGCCATCTATTGAGCTGTAGTGCTTCCAGTCCCCACTACCACAAAGATCCTACAGGAAAAGGGCAGTATGGACAACCGTGGGATCTGGCAGGGTGAGAGCTATGGACCATAAACACAAAACTTTGCTGTGTCTCAGCATAACAGATACAATGCTCTTGCTGACCTTAATAGGGACACTAAAGTGACAAGTCAAGGTAGTTGTGATAATGATAACTTAAGTAAGCCAGGGATCATGGTCCTAGAAGAAGAACTTACTTTGGAAAGGAGAAAGTGTGAATCAGGAATTACACACCAGTCACACAAGAAGAGCAAGGCATCCAGAAAGAGAAGCCACCTTCTGGTTGGGGACTCAATTGTAAGGGATGTAAATTTAGGAAAGGATACTGAGGTTTTGAAAGAGGTCAGGTGTCTACCAGGTGCTACTGCCAGCAGAGGCAAGAAACGTATTGTTAAGATAGTCAAAAATGCCAGCAAGAGCTGTGTTGTTGATGCTATTATACATCTTGGTACAAATGATTTGTCCCAGAAGGATGTACTTTCTGTTCAGAAAGACTTCCAGAGCTTGGGGTATAAACTTAGTAATATGGACTGTAGGCTTATCTTTTCAGAGGTTCTACCACTATACAAGGAACAAAAAGGGAAAGGGCAGTGTGTAGCAGAGTTTAATGTGTGGCTAAAGGAGTGGTGTAAAAGGGAAGGCTTTGGTTTTATTAGTCATGATGTCTGCAGCTGTACAAAAGAGAGGGTTTGCATCCATCAAAGAAAGGGACTGAGTTACTTGGCATTAAATTCACAGATTTCCTGGATAAACATTTAAGCTGAACAGCGGGGACAGAGAATTAATGGATTCAGAACATCTCTGTCCCCAGCAACCTAAAACTGACAAGGATACCAGTGCATGCAAAATAGATGTTTGTGCAGGTAAGATTATCAACCTTGATGCCAACCAAAACCAAGCACTTAATAATGAGTGCCATACCATGTGCACTAATCAAACAGGTGGCAAGAAAGTAAGGGCAGGCAGGCACAACACAGGTTATGTAGACAGGAAACACAGTGTCAGATATAAAGATCTCAAGTGCTTATATACAAATGCACAAAGTCTGGGGAACAAGCAGGGTGAACCCAGGGCAAAGCAATAGACGCAATCTACATAGACTTCTGTAAAGCCTTTGATTCAGTGGTACACGACAAACTACTCCTAAAAATAAAATCCTACGGTATCTCTGGACAACTGAATAACTGGATAGAAGCATTCCTGGCAAACAGACAACAAATGGTCAAAATTGGGAGCGTCCTATCAAATTCTGTACCTGTCAATAGTGGTGTCCCCCAAGGCAGTGTTCTAGGACCAACTCTCTTCATACTCTACATAAACGACCTCTGTGATCATATTAAGAGCAATTGCGTTCTTTTTGCTGATGATGTAAAGCTGTTCAATACCACAGACAATACTGCTACCCTACAAAAAGATCTTGACTATGTATCAGAATGGTCAAACAAATGGCAACTTCAAATCTCAACAAATAAATGCTCTGTCTTACATATTGGCAAAAAAAATCAGAAAATAAAATACAAGCTGAATAGTCAAGATCTTGTTGATGACCCAAGCTCTGTAAAGGACCTTGGAATACTCACCTCTAATGATCTAAGTGCTAGAGCCCACTGCAACTACATAGCCAAAAAGGCATTAAGAGTTGTTAACCTAATCCTACGTAGCTTTTTTCTCTGGTAATATCACACTACTAACCAGAGCATACAAAACATTTGCTAGACCAATACTCGAATACAGTTCATCAGTCTGGAACCCACATTACATATCTGATATTAGCACAATTGAGAAAGTCCAGAAATATTTCACAAGAAGAGTTCTCCACTCCTCTACTGTTGTAGAATACCTTATGCCACCAGACTTGAAATTCTAGAACTAGAAAACCTTGAATTACGCCTGTCTTCGGTCTGATTTAAGCATGGTATATAAAATCATACATTGCAATGTCCTACCTGTCAATGAATACTTCAGCTTCAACCATAACAACACAAGAGCACACAATAGATACAAACTCAAAGTTAACCGCACCAAACTTGATTGCAGGAAATACGACTTCAGCAATAGAGTGGTCAATGTCTGGAATACTCTACCCGACTCTATAGTTTCTTCCCAAACCCCAAAAACTTTAACCTTAGACTGTCTACTATTGACCTCACCCCTTTCCTAAGAGGTCTGTAGGGGCGTGCATAAGTGCACCAACGTGCCTACCGTCCCTGTCCTATTGTTTCTCTTATTCTTCTTTTATTTTTCTTATATGTACCCATTTCATGTATTCACAACTATGTATACACTTATACTTATTATCTTGTAAACAATTGGCAAATCAAATAAATAAATAAATAAATAAAAATAAATAAATAAAATAAACTCTAACTATGAATACATGAAGGTAAATATGATATAGTTGGAATAACAGAAACTTGGTGGCATGAAACCCATGACTGGAACATACTGGTAGAAGGATACAAACTATTCAAAAAAAAAAAAAAACCCAGACCCCATAAAAGAGGAGGTGGAGTTGCACTGTATGTAAAGGACCACTATATTGCTACAGAAATGCATGAAACCAAAGATGAAAACCTCCTAGAATGCATATGGGTCAATATAAAAGAAAAAAAGAATGACATGGCCATAGGTGTATATTATAGGCCACCCATGTCCTTTTTGCCAGCCAACTAACAAACATATGCAGGAAACACACAACAATAGTAATGGGAGACTTCAATTATCCTGATATCAATTGGAAAACTCATTCTGCACCAAGTGAGAAATCAAATAAGTTCCTTACCAACCTAGCTGACAACTTTGTTGTCCAAAAGGTAGAGGGTGAAACTAGAGGGACAGCCATACCGGACTTAATTCTTACAAACAGAGAAGAAGTGATAGAGGGAGTTGAAACTGCAGGAACCTTGGGTGAGAATGACCATGTCATACTAGAATTCAACAAAACACAAACACAAGCAACAGAACATAATGACACCAGAGTCTTGGATTTTAAAAGAGCTGATTTCAATAAACTCAGAGAGAACTTGAGAAAGATTCCATGGAGGAAAATCCTAAAGGGGAAAATAACTCAAGAATCTTGGGAAACTCTAAAAAGTATGATCATAGAAGCCCAGACCAGCACAATACCACTGAGAAAGAAAAACAAGAAATCCAAGAAGAAACCAGCATGGCTACACAAAGATCTCTTTGGCAAATTGAAAGAAAAAAAGGATAAGTACAAAAAATGGAAAGAAGGACATACAACTAAGGCAGAATATCAGCAGATAGCGAGAATTTGCAAAGACGAAGTCAGGATAGCAAAGGCTCAGAATGAACAAAGACTTGCAACAAAAGTCAAAGATAATAAAAAAAGTTTCTTCCAACATATAAATAACAAGAAAAAAATCAAGGAAACAGCCGGTCCGCTAAAGAGAGAAGGTGGCAAGGAAGTAACAGGCAACAGAGAGAAAGCAAAACTGCTTAACTCATTCTTTGCCTCTGTCTTCACGCAAAAGAAACTATAGCTCAACCCACCAAAAATATAACTGTAAAAGACAGACCAGAAATAAAAGTTAAAATAAGCAAAAAAATAGTAAGAGAACACCTGTCTGATCTTGATGAAAACAAATCACTGGGGCCTGATGGATTACATCCCAGAGTTTTAAAGGAGCTGGCAGAGGTCATCTCAGAACCACTGCACCATATCTTTCAAAAATCCTGGAGCACCGGGGAACTACCAGAAGACTGGAAAAGAGCTGATGTGGTTCCCATCTTCAAAAAAGGGGAAAAAAACAGACCCAGGAAACTTATAGACCAATCAGCCTAACATCAATACCCGGGAAGATACTGGAAAAGATAATAAAAGAACAGACCTGCCAACATCTAGAAATAAGTAAAGTAATAACTAGCAGCCAGCACGGGTTTGTTAAAAACAGATCATGCCAAACCAATCTTATTTCATTCTTCAACACAGTGACTAAATTAGTAGACCAGCAAAATACTGTGTTTCTCACATAATAAGGCCGGGCCTTATTTTTTTTTGAGCCCCGAAAAAACGGCTAGGCCGTCTTTTCGGGGGTGACTTAATTCCCCCCCTTGCATCCTCGCCAACAGCCGCTCCTAACGGGTGATCATGGTGAAGCGCAGAGAGCTCCCTACTCCCACCTTTGCTGCAGACACCTTTGGCACCCGCCGCTGTTGCTTTCCCTTCTGCCCATTCTGCTGCCACGCTTGAGCTGCCGCCCGTGTTTGGAGTGCCGCCGCCATTTGGAGCTCCAAACGCGAAGTGGCAGCTCCAAACATGATGGCGGCGATCTTTTATTTTGGTCCGCGCGAAGTTCAGAGCGAGCAAGAGAGGGAGACTGCGATGCCTCCATCCGAGATGGCAACCTCACTAGTGGATCACAACGTGGCTGGAAGCCCGAATCGGCGGGATACGATGGCAACCTTTTTGGAGCAAGAGGAAAGGGAGAGAAGAGTTGCAAGGCATAATTTGCAGGAGGAAGTGGGTGTACCCCACGGCAGGGAGCCCAAGGAAGAAGGGCCGGTAGGCAATGGAGAGCGTCCCGTAGCTCCGGAAGCAGCCTAGTGACGCGCTCGGGAAGAGGCGCAGATGCTGCCTTGTAGTCCCCAAACCAACTCCAAATGCGAACGTGTTCCAAATGCGAAGCCGGTCACTAAAGAGCCAGAAAGCAGCAAGGGCGCCAGGTGGAAAGGACAGGGTCACGATCACACGAAGATGCCCAGAGAGCGGAGCGCACATAACTAAAGGCGGCGCACGCAGTTGGTTTGGGGACTACAAGGCAGCATCTGTGCCTCTTCCCAGGCGCGTCTCTTCCCAGGCGCGGCGGGTGCCAAAGGTGTCTGCAGCAAAGGTGTTTGGTGGGAGTAGGGAGCTCTCCGCGCTTCGCCATGATCGCCCATTAGGAGCGGCTGGTGGTGAGGAATTCCTGCCCGCCGGGCGCTCCTAACGGCAAGTCTCCCGCCCTTCCCCCTTATTTTGCATATTTTAAGATAGGCCTAAATTTGGGGGGAGGGGCTTAATTTGATTTTATGCCCAAAAAACATGCTGGGCCTTCCTATTGGTGGAGGCCGTATTGTTGGAGAAACACGGTATTTAGATTTCAGCAAGGCATTCGATAAAGTAGACCACAACCTACTTCTTAGTAAACTAGAAAAAAGTGGAATAGATAGCACCACCACTAGATGGATTCGCAACTGGCTGGCAAACCATACTCAACGAGTAGTCCTTAATGGGTCTAAGTCTACATGGAAGTAAGTAAGCAGTGGGGTGCCACAAGGTTCTGTCTTAGGCCCAGTACTCTTCAATATCTTCATTAACAATTTAGATGAGAGAATAGAAGGGGAACTTACCAAATTTGTAGATGATACTAAGCTGGCAGGAATAGCTAACACCCAAGAAGATAGGCTCAAGATCCAGATGGATCTTGACAGACTAGAACACTGGACCATATCTAATAAAATGAAATTCAATATAGAGAAAAGTAAAGTCCTGCACTTAGGCAAGAAAAACCAAAAGTACACATATAGACTGGGTGAAACCAGGCTCAATAGCAGTAACTGTGAGAGGGATCTTGGCGTCTTAGTGGACAACCAGCTAAATATGAGCCAGCAGTGTGCAGCAGCAGCCAAAAAAGCTAATGCAATCCTAAATTGTATTAACAGAGGGATACAATCAAGATCAAGGAAAGTACTAATACTACTCTATAAAGCCTTAGTAACACCACACCTAGAGTACTGCATCCAGTTTTGGTCACCACATTATAAAAAAGATGTTGAGATCTAGAAAAAGTACAGAAAAGAGCAACCAGGATGATTAGGGGACTGGAGGCTAAAACATACAAAGAACGGTTGCCGGAACTGGGCTTGGCTAGTCTAGTGAAGAGAAGGACCAAGGGAGACATGATAGCAGTCTTCCAATATTTGAGGGGCTGCCACAGAGAGGAAGGGTTCAAGCTATTTTCTAAAGCTCCTGTAGGCCAGACAAGGAATAATGGATGGAAACTGAACAAGGAGAGATTTAACCTGGAAAGAAGGAGAAACTTTCTAACAGTGAGAACAATCAACCAGTGGAACAGCTTGTCCTCAGAAGTTGTGGGAGCGCCATCAGTTGAGACTTTCAAGAAGAGATTGGACTGCCATTTGTCAGAAATGGTGTAGGGTCTCCTGCTTTGGCAGGGGGTTGGACTAGATGACCTACAAGGTCCCTTCCAACTCTGATTATCTGTATCTGTAAGGTGGCTTTGTGCATGCCCACCGATTGCACAATGGAGCTTCACGTACTTGCATGCTCACTTGCTGCTTGTGTGGCCCAGGACCCAGTGGGCCATGAGCTGGTATTGGGCCGCAGACTAAGGCTTAGGGACCTCTGCTCTCGTCTAAACTGTCTTGAGGCAGGTAAACAAACTGTTCCAACTTGGAGAAGAATTAGAAAATTAAAAGAAAATAATGGAATAATTTATAATAATAAATAAATAATAATAATAATAAACAGGGAATAATGGAACTAGGTATGGATTAGGATCATTTCACTGAGTTATTTTGGGGTTTGATATCAGTGTGTGTCTTCAGTCATTTTTTTAAATACTTGTTTCATGTATTTGGATGTATATTTCTACCTGGAGGATTCTTGATATTTCTGTTTCGCTTTTTCCCATTGTTTTTCAACTCTCAGTTTCTTAATCTTAATCTAAATAATATCTCCTGTTCAAGTATCTCCTGTTCAAGGTAGCATCTTCATTTTGCATGGGAATTTAGCTTTTCACACATATTTATAAGAGCAGTGGTGGGATTCAATTTTTTTTAACTACAGGTTCTGTGGGCATGGCTTGGTGGGCGTGGCAGGGGAAGGATACTGTAAAATCTCCAGCAGAGGTGGTATTTGCCAGTTCTCTGAACTCAAAATTTCTGCTATTCGTTCTCCAGAACTGGTCAGAACCTGCTGAATATCAGCTCTGGATAAGAGATAGATAAGTTTAGAAAGAAAATTTTTCTTCTTTCCTCAATAAAAAAAGTGGATGGTGGCAGCATATCTAAGAGTTTATCAATGTTCCCAAGGGGTGTGAAAGGGTGTAACTATCAGGAAACAGTTTAAGGAAGTGTTCTCAAGGAAATTAGACAGGCCAGTTTACCATATCCTTGTGCATGGGTGCTTCAGCATATACATACGTACGTATATATGTACATACGTACCAGACATGGTATTTAGCAGGTTCTGACCAGTTCTGAAGAACCGGTAGTGGAAATTTTGAGTAGTTTGGAGAATCAGCAAATACCATCTCTGACTGGCCCTGCCCTCATCTATTCTCTGTCTCCTGAGTCCCAGCTGATTGGCTGGGTATTCTTTTGTTGCCCTGCACAGAAGAATGGAGCTGGAAAGCAGGTTAGTGGGGTGAGGAGAGAATGGGATTTTGCAGTAACCTTCCCCTGGAGTGGGGTGGAAATGGAGATTTTGCAGTACCAAGCCCACCAAGCCACACCCACCAAGCATATCATGCCCACCAAGCCACACCCACAGAACTGGTAGTAAATTTTTTTGAATCCCAGCACTGATACATACATATATCTCAGAGTTGGAAGGGACCTTGGAGGCCTTCTAGTCTAACCGCCTGCTCAGGCAGGAAACCCTATAAAATTTTAGACAAATGGTTGTCTAATTTCTTCTTAAAAACTTCCAGTGTTGGAGCATTCCAGTGCTGGAGGCAAGTTGTTCCACTGATTAATTGTTCTGATTAATTTCTTCTTAAGTTACTTGATTAGTTTCCGTCCCTACCTCAGGTGCTTTGGAGAATAGCTTGACACTCTTCTTTGTGAAACCCCTGAGATATTGGAACACTGCTATAATGTCATCTTTAGTCCTTCTTTTCATTAAACTAGACATGCCCAATTCCAGGAACTGTTCTTTATATATTTTAGCCTCCAGTCCAGTGGTGGGATTCAATTTTTTTTTACTACAGTTTTTGTGGGCGTGGCTTGGTGGTGTGGTTAGGTGGGTGTGGCCATGTGTCTGGCTGGTTTTTTTATTTTTTACAGACATTTTTTGGGCCTTCTGGGCCTCAGGGGAGCCTCTGGGGGGACATTTTTGCTCACAGAAGGCTCTTCTGGGGCTCAGGAAGAAAAAAAAAAGGAGCCTGGAGGAGCACACAGCATCTCCCCTAGCTCCATTTTGGGACCTTCCTGGCCTCACAGGAGCCTCTGGGGGGGAGTGTTTTTGCTCCCAGAAGGCTCCTCTGGTACTTGGGAGGAAAAAAATGGAGGGGCGGCTGAGCCCCTCCTTCCATTTTTTGCCTTCCTGGGCCTCAGCAAGGGGAATCCCAGCACAGCTGATTGTATGAATAGCTGATTGTCAGGAGGGAAAAAAAGAAATATCTTAAGGGGCAGCGTCAGGCGGGTTGGGTGAGCAATCTGTCAGGATTCCAGCAGTTACTTCAATTAAATCATGGGCCTCGAGTCACACTCCCAAAACTCCAAAGGATTTATTAGAAGTTAACATGCTGGCATTAGCCTGGGCGTAGCTGACTCTGAGATACGTAATTCACTGTCACCCGTCATCCTGCTTCCCCCCCCTCCTCTGGGTTTATCATCCAACAAAACACGTCCATTGTCAAGAGCCATTAATCATGCTCTCTAATTAGATTTTTTAGTGGCAGAAGCTTCAGTCATCTAATCAGTCTCTGAAGAAAATATGAATGGAATGTACTTTCGATTCCACATTCCTGCCTGCTCTTTGAAACCCCCCCTTCTTTCTGTTGACAACTATAAAACATGTATACAAAATGTTTTATGAGTTGACATGAGCATCAGGTGGGTGGGGCAAGTGAGCCAACGGCAACTGGGCAACCGGGTCAGTGGTGTGGCCAGCCAGAACTTACTACTGATTCGGCAACCCACACCAAATCCTTGCTACCGGTTTGTTCAATCCGCTGAGAACCGGCTGAATACCACCACTGCTTCAGTTCCCTAATAATCTTTGTGGCTCTTCTCTGCACATTGAGTGCAGAGTGGGGCATGATGGGGAATGTGAAAGTGAAAATTCATAAAACTCTGAAAAAAAGGCATAATGAAAACGTTCCCCTTTTCCCCATTCACATCTAAAATAAGCCCATAGTTTAAGTAAAAAGATTAAAACTACTGGTATAAGAATAAAGCATATAAAACAATTAACCATTTTTCCAAAGGTTATTTTAAATTATCTATCATAGCTAAAGTTGCAACACAAAAACGTTTTCCTTTATACTGAAGCTGGGAAAAGTTGTTTTTTTAAAAAATTTCTATTTATTCCACAATCTCTAATGCTCATTCTGTTTTTTTTTTCTTACCAACATTCTTGCTGTGAAAAATTAACTTTCAGCTGAAATAAGTCACCTGTAACTAAATAATGCAGACTGGTGCAATGTTGTATAAACAAGATTTTTAAAATGCCATAGTGTTCACTTGGGTTCTTCCTATTCACAGCTTAGTGAAAAGGCCTGTGTTGAAGCAAAAATGGGTTTATTTTGAAAAAATTAATATACAGACTCAATAAATATCACAGACGTTGGACTCTGGGAATTGGTTTGATCTTGGGTAACATACAACGAACTGAGATTATAATTCTATGATGAGAAGTTTATTTTTGCTCTAATGTTCCAGGTTCCAATAAATAGAACTAACTGGTTCCTATTACAGGTGGCTAACATCACAAATTGATCTGGACACTATTAATCCTGCTGCCCATTTTGTCAGAACATGTGAAGATTTCATCAGAAATATAAGGCAGCATATTACTGCATTGATGGCTAGCATTTAATATAGTAGCTCTCTAAAACTTATTAAGCAAAATAAACTGTACATTAACATTTGTTGGCAGTTCCTTCAGATTTAAAGATATAATGGAAGCCTTCTCATTTTCAAAGCAATATTACTCTAAGTGGTTTAACATTCAACTGCTTCTTCATAGTGAATATCAACATATTATCTGTTGCAATATCTTATGTAATGTGATGTCTCCTTTGGATGACTCTTCCAACACTTTCTCAGAGGCTGGCTCGAGGGAGAATGAGATCATTCCTGGCACGTCAGAAATTACTGACCCTGAACTTCCAGCAAAACAGGTTTTGGCTGGAGACAGCTTTCAGGTCAGTGAAGAAGATGGGAAAGAGCTGCCGGCTGTGGTGGATCTCAGAGCACGCAGGACAGAGAAATGGAAGTATGCCAGATTGTTTGGGAAAAGCCCCTCCCCATTGATGGACTGCACTGGCCAGGCAGAGGGAAGCATTGCTAGAAGAAATGTGTGTGGGGCATGGCTGTGTACTCATTTGTGTTTCTTGAAAATCTGAATTACAATAATCCATGAGGTAACATGGATGTACTTTAAGTTTTGCCCGGGGAGGACTTTATGTTCATTTATTGGACTCACTGTTTGAGCAGCTTGCTATTTGTATTATAGACTAATTAGCTATTGCCTGGGGAATTAATCTGGCCTTGCTTGTGGCTGGTTTTGTTTGAGACAATTATAAAGCTGGGTGAAGAGAACTGCTAGGGGAAGATAAATAAAACCCTCCATAAACCATACTGACATGTGAGTGTGAGTGAGTGGGGCAGCACATGTGGTTTACAGCGTCAAGCAAGATGAAGAAAATGCCTGTGAGATCTAAAATTATATATCTATCATCTATATTGTCTATATCTATCTATATCTATAGAGAGAGAGAGAACATAGAAATGAACAGAATAGCATGGAGAACTTTTCTCCACACAATTTAAGGATTGCCACACAAAAAGCATCCTTGGGGCTTCATTGGTAAATCAGGGTTTTGTAATGTGATAAGAATGCAGTGCAGAAATCTTGGGAAATTAATTTTTCCTCCTTTTAATTAGTCTATGGAAGAGAATGCTTGCAGATATTAACAAGGCAACATTTAACAAATGTTCAGACATTTCCATTAGTGCCCTGATCATCTGCATTTAGCTAATTTGCACACAAAAATACCTCCTATGGACTCCGTGAGATTGAATGCCAAAAACCATGTAATGCAGTTTTGTATTACAAGAATTTCATCACTTACATTAATATATTCCAGAGCATTTATTAGTGTACTGTGGAGTATTATGAATAATTAAAAATAAACTAGACTTGTAGAAGAAATGAACAATGCATATTTTACATTGTACAGACCCAACTTTTCACTTTTTTTGTCCCTTTTAAATTTGCGATTGCTTTTTGGTTCATGAAATTCAGCACCTGCACTTACACCTTCAAAACATAATCATGATTTAATGATAGCTCCTTATATAACTAAAAATAATTGCAGTTAGGAAAAAAGTGTGTGTGTGTGTGTGTGTGTGTGTGTGAGAGAGAGAGAGAGAGAGAGAGAGATGTATAATTGGTGAGAAAGGAATACATTCCCCTTTCAGGAAAAGTTTATTATACAAATAAATTCAGATAATTTTTAAAGAAGGGCCACTATGATCCTTAATCTTGAGGATACCAGATTACTTGGCTCTTTATTTATTTTTGCTTTTCTAAATCAAGTTTCAGCATAGAGCAGAAAAGGAGTAGTTCTCCCAATTCTTAAGGGAGGCTTAAAAATTAATCAGAAAAATCTTCCCTAGCTCCTATTGCCTTGTATGCAGTTTCTACCATTTTGAAGAAGAAGAAAAATTTGAAGAAAAAAAAACATGGCACCTACCAGAATCATTGTATCTCCATTGTGTATTTCCATTAAAATATTTTTTTTAAAAAAACTGAAAAGGGAATGAAATCTTAAGCAGCACATTTTCTAGGAAAGCATTTCTCAATCTTGGCAACTTTAAGATGCATAAATTCCTAGAATTCCTCAGCCAGCAAACTGGATAGGGAAGTCTGGTAGTTGAAGTCCACGCATCTTAAAGTTGCCACAGTTGAGAAATACTGCTCTAGAAGGATTTTCCAAGCATTTGCAGCTAGAGAACACATTTGAAGTTTTGGGAATATATCACCACCATTCTCACAAAACAGCTAGTGAGGCATGTCTTTTATTATATATATATCACAAAACATGTATTTTTCAAAAGATAATGGATCATTACTGTCTTTTGCTTTCTGGAGATCAGATACTTCTAATCTCCACCATCTTTTCCTAAAGGAGGAGGGACAGATTATTAGATTGTAGCTGTCCATCATTTCATTTTTTTTTTTTTGCAAATTCCTCTAACATATGTATTAGGAATATATTGATTGGTGCTTTGTATTATTTTAATTTTTCATTTTAATAATAAAAATATTACAAAATGGGCAGGAAACCCAATGTATGCCAAGACAGGGTTGCCAGAGATATTGGTAGTGTCCATGGGGGATCTGGCTCAGTTCAAAATGGTTAAAATCATAAGAACATTATGTTCCAATATAAATGAATTAAAAACTATACTGTTTCAGCACATAGTAGAATTATTTCATACCATTCAATGATGTTTAAGGGCTTTTAAAACTCTATCCACACCAGGATAAGTATTGAAGTTTAAATATTTAGGTAAATTTTTCTCATATTTGAAGATAAATCAATATAGAGAATAGAATCAGTTTGCATTCCTAATAGCTATAGCGCATAAGTGAACAGATTAAGAAAACACTTGTTTAAATAGAGGATTACAACATGGACATATCTGATTTGTAGGTTGATCTATAGAATTGTTCACAAAAATAAAACAGGTAGAAGATGTGCTTGACTTCTTTCCAAAAGGCAATACTGAAACCATTTTCATGATCCCATAGTCCTATTCTAAGAATTTGGGTGAAGCCATAGCATTTTTTGGGAAATTGCATATTTGTGATGTTGATTTATATTCTAAATAGCAAAGCTCTATATTTCATTACAAGAAAAAAAAATCATCATAAGATAACAAGGGTAATATATGGAATCTACACATGCTGGAAAAGGTCTTCATTAATATTGTCAGTTTTATTGCACAAGATGTCCTGAAGTACCCCTCAGGGAAGCAGTGAAAAATTGGTGACAGAGAGCAAGATGAATGGGGAAAGTTACATCAGATAACATGTTGGGGAAAACAGTATTGACCTGCAGTCCTATGTGCATAAGAGCCCACCATATTTTACAAGATCCCTATGTAGCATTTTATAACAGCAGCAGCAACAAAGCACAGGTACATTATTCAAAATGCCATTATGTTTGATCATTACTAACCACAGAGACAGAGGACATTTTTCCTCTGTATGTAACATTATTATAATGTATGTAACAATGCTATAGGCAGGTCTGGAATATCTTTTTCTCTTGTGTCTTGTGGATTTTGTAGGTCAGGTGACCAGGAATGAGTAGAATCAGAGAGTTGTTTAGTGACCTTTATTTCAAATGACCAACCATGTCTGTCATCATTCTGCTGTGTGGTGAAGAGCTATACTCAGTAGCATTGCTCTGGTGTTTCTAAGGATTTGTGCAAGGACTATCTCTATCTCTTCTATCTCTATCTTATCTCTATTTCTATCTGTCTATCTTTATCATCTTTGCATTTGTCTTTCCTTGTATAGTCCTGTTCTAGCAGCATACAAAACATTCCTTGCCACAAGCACTCATCACCATTTTATAGTATCCATTTAGTGGAAGCCGTCAGTGATCAAACAAAAGTCTATCAGAATTGCTCAATTGAACTAGACCGCTCGGTCAGAAGTATGAGCAGTAGATTAATTCTACATCTTTTACTGATTTAATGCATGGCTGAAATAGTGTAATGTTGGAATGATGGGACCCTGCTCTCCATTGCCAGAACCGAACATAAAGGAATTTGAACATCAGCATTTATTGCCTCTGCAATGAAAAGGAAGGGTGGGAAAGATATCAGTATATTAGTAAAGAAAAGTGTGTTTGGGGTCAGTTTTCTTTAAAAGCTGTAACATTTTTTAAAAATTAAAACTTTGATTAAGATAAAATGGGGTGCAGGAACAGAAGCCCAAATAGATCATGATGGGCATAATCCTGAAATTAGATTTGTTCTACTTCTGCTGCAGTACTGTATAAAATATATACAGTTCAACATAACTCGTGTTGGGGTGCCTGTGGTGGCCTGAGTGCTCTTCCAGTAAAAACAGGTCCCGAGCTCCATTTTCAGCTTCAACGGCCTCCTGCAACACTCTGCCAGTGAAAATGGAACACAGGAGAGCTGCCCATGGCCCTCCTGAGCTCTATTTTTGCTGGCAGATGCCAGTCCTTTTCTATTTCCCAGGCAGCCCCGTGGGCCAGATCCAAGCACCTCATGGCCTGGTTCTGGCCCCCAGGCCTTGAGTTTGACATCCTTGCCTTAGGCAAACAACACAGAGCTTAATCAGTAACACCTACAAAAGTACTTTAGTGGTAAGAAGTTCATATAAGTATGCAGCAATCAGGCAAGTAGCACTTTCAAGATCAAGATTTTATATAAAATCGATTTTTTATGTACATCTATGTATATACAAATGTTTTATATCATGAATATGCAACAGTAGCTTAGGCTGATGATCTATATAGATTGGATGATTTAGTGACCATCTTACTTGATGATGTACACATTAGTTTAGCTTTGATGTGGTTATCGATTTTTTTCTAATTGCAGTATTCTCACTTCATCTGGATGGGCAAGAATGGAAATAAAAGAATTACAGCTAAATATTTGCAATGAAGACCATGCCTTTCAGAGAATTGTGATAAGGTTAGCAATCAAAGTTGATTTATTGGTGTGTTGGTTATTTCCCATCAAGTTGGCATTGACGCTTAGCCACCCACACAGATGGATTTTCTCCAGATTGAAATGTCCCTAACCTTTCCTTTTCTTGTTTTCTGCTATAGGTATGATTTTAGGGTAATATAGGTAGGTACTTTCAGATACTATCTATGATAAGACCAGGAAGAAAAATAAAACAACTATAAAAATATGATGATAACCTGTGTCATTGACGAAACAGGAGGTAACATTTTCTTTGACAAGAGACAGCAGATACAAGTGAACTAAGTCGATAAGAAGCACATTACTATATTGGTCTATGTTACAATATGAAATAAGTTTTAATTTAGCCACAAAAAGGATTCCCCTACCGCTAATTATGATGGTTTGATGATGGTGATCATTTAAAAAGTATATAATGGTTAACATACTATTTTGCTACCATGGTGATATTTTAGTCATTCAACATTATGCTATCAAAACAAACTCAGGTTCTATGCTTAGTTTTCTTAGCTTAATTTATGAAATGTATACATCAGAGCAACTGAAAAATGTTTTAATATTAAAATGATACACCAAAATTTAAACCTAATATAATTAAAATAATATTAATATAAAATGCTATTATCTGATTTCAAGCAATTTGTTACATTTTATTTTTTCTAGCATATAGAACCTGTCTATACTATCTGAATCCACCAGCTCCAAAGAATAGGAGGTTGAGATATTATCCTTAGTCCTTCTTAAATTTTATACTGTAATTGGGGAAATGCATAACTTAAACATCTTTATAAAAGAGCCAGTTGGGAGTTGAGACCTACCTTTTGCCAGTATTATGTGACAGCTGTTCAGAATAGCTGTATGATCCCCATATAACACACAGCTGTTATAGGGGTTGTAGGCAGATGCTACATCAATGCCCTTGTGTACCCTGAAGCATTTTCCCCAAATTATCTCCTAAGTCCTGCATAGCCCTTCCTTTTAATGCAGAGAATAAAATATTTAAGGGACAAATGGGATAATTGGGTAAACACATAAAATTAATTAGAGCCAGTTTGATCTTGTGGTTAAATAATGTTAAAAACCAGGAAACTGTGAGTTCTGTCTTGGGCATGAAAACCAACTGGGTGACTTTGGCCAATCATTCTCTATTAGGCCAACCCATTTCACTTTGTTGTTGTTGTGGGGAAAATTGGACAAGAAAAGACTATTATGTATGTTTGCCACTTTGAGTTATTTAAAAAATAAAGGCAGGTTATAAATAAATAAATACATACATAATAAAGAGGAGTACAATATTACATAATCTACAGTTCCCATTTCTCCTTTACCACATAAGTAGATATGTTGTTCTTTAAAAATGTTGAAAAACTTGCCTTCCAAAAGAGCAGATGGGAGACGTCTCCAGTAAGCCAATATAAAAGTTCTTCTCACTGTTTGTTTGTTTGTTTGTTTGTTAATTTATTAATTTATCAATTTATCAATTTATCAATTTATCAATTTATTAATTATATTTCATGCTTCATAACTGCCTATCCTATCCAGGTTTCACAATCTTCCATTTACCCAAGTTTTTGAGACTCTCTCCTTTGCTCATTCATCTTTATTTTTAAGGTTCAGAACTTTTAAATGTTTTCTCTTCCAGAAAAATCAATTCAGTCTCCTTTTTTATCTGATCAACTGGGCTCAGGTAGAATGAAAGGTTTCAATAAGTTGCAATGAATGAAAAAGAAAAAAAACTAGTTTTCTAGGCAGAGCTTTTGTCTGCTAGATTTTTGTGTGATGCTAGATAGAAAGTATGAGACCAAAACAAATGAATCCTGGAATAACGGGAAAAATCAAGACTTTCTGTATGTTTTTTTAAAAAATCAAATTGTTCAATACTGCTATTCGGTATAATTTTCATGTACAATTATAAGTAATCAATAGCTAACCAATAACTACAGCTGTGTAATGCATAGAAACACTGAATGGAATGTATGGGTAATTCCATTGGACCATTTTAAACATCATACAGGGATAACTGCTCCCTTCATCAAGTCGTGTTGTGTTGCCTCATCACGGTGTTGGGATATTCTTGGAAGGGATGAACAAAGAATATTTGTAGTGTACTCCAAGAGCATATACTGCCAGCAGGTCACCCCAGGCATAAAAATCATCCTAATGCTCAGGTAAAGCCAGCAAACATTCATACTAGCCAGCAGTGATATAGAAAGCTGCTGAAAACAGATGATTACTTTAGTGACAATGGAAAAGACATCACTTCCTCTTTGAAGGAGAAGGCAATGATAAACAACTCCTGTAGTTTTATTAAGAAGACTACATGGGTGGAAAATATAAAATTACTGATGATAAATGATGTGCCTCTCAAGTAGGATGTTATTCAACATACTACTGAAAAAAAATTTCTGAATCTTTTTGGCATCCTAATAATGTTTATGATGTGACTAGATTAAAGCCTGTGGGTTGTCTTTTTATGGGAAAAGAACATTGGAAGTAGCAAAGAAAGAATTATGATAGCAATATGGAATGTAAGGAATATGAATTATATAATTATAATATAATTAGGAAAAATATAGCAACAGCTGTACTTGGCTACCATGCAGTAAATGATCAAATATTATTTAAACATTGTGGACAATCCTTTAATATGGTTATAATTCAAGTTTAGTCTCTAACCATTATTGCAGAAGAACCAGAAGTTGCTGAGTTTTATGATTTAGTTCAATTTTAAATAGAGAGGATGTGCTGCTTGTAATTGGTGAGTGGAATGCCAAACTTGGAAACATTGAAAAGGAAGATGCACAATAATTAGATTGTATGGCTAAGCTTAGCAAAATAAAATAGCAGACTTACTTATCAATTTCTGCCATATGTATCTTCCTATTTCTCAGATGAATTTGTGATGTTTCACTCTCCTGGCATCCTTGCAGGCAGTGCAAGCTAAAGTACAATCTAGTGAGAATATCTGCAAATAGTTATCAGGCTTCAGAAGAGATGAAATTTACATTTTATTAGAATTAAAACATGCTGGTTGACTTTGTGCCACCCTCTCAATTTTTAGTCAGGTAGCTAGATTGCTTTATTTGAGGGTATAGGGAGAAATTGATTTGCTGGGAAGCTCTTTATTTTAATCAGTCACTCAGTCAGTCACCTTGACATACAAAGAAGTAACAACTAGGGTGGAAACAGTCTTTCCAAGATCTAACTTTTTCTTTGGAGGGTTTGGATATTTGTTTTATTTATTTAGCCTATTTACCACCTCAGAATGCAAGTCTGGGCAGCTTCTCACAGCACAGTAAAAACAACAATGACATAAAATCTGAAACTAAAAAGCCAGTGCCTCAATTATCATCTAAATAAATGGAGTATTGTTTATAATGACTGGGGTCCCTGAGTTAGATTGCAACTATGACAACTCTGGAAAGAGAGTTCCCAAAGTAGCATTATAAACCATTTGGTTTGGGGAAGACTAATTTTCATAGTTCTGATTTGAAGGACTTAGCCATTGCATTTAACCTATACAAAGAAATGTCCAAACGTTTGATCATAGATCTTATACTATCATGTAGGGTTTGATTCTGACACCTGTTATGTAGTTCCAGAATGTAGGGCTTCTACAGGACACCAATGCATTTATTTGATACTGGATGCACACAATTGTGCTTGTGATTTATTGCCCTTTTTAAGTTTAGGCCTATCGTATCAGAGCTGCCTGGAGATGCTGCATGGCTTGAGAATTTATATTACTATTTGAAATTTACTAGGCTCATTTAATTTCATTTTTTTTTCTTCCCAGATTGTTCCATAGATGAGGGAAATGGAATAAATATATATCTTGAACACTTTGGGAGAAGAAAAAGTAGCATCTTGCCCAATTAAAATGCCTCATTCTATCCCCCTCCTCCTGTTGAATAACTTTACTTAATATACTTTAAAATAGTATATCACTCTATAAGCTTCCCATACTTAAGCATAGAGATTGTAAGCCTAAAAATGCAAAATATTCCATACCAGTCCTTGGTAATACAATGTTACACAGATAAATCAAGCAGACAGAAACCATTACTAAAAAACACATTTAACTTAAATTAAATTTACTTTGTGTTAGGTGATTGTATGCAAGGTTTATTGTAGCTGAATAATTTATCAGCTCTTGATTTGCTTGAAATACAAAACAATAACAACATGAGAAAGAAGTCTTCCTAGAATAAGGATTGTGAGATTATCTGAATATTTTAACTGAACTGGTACAACCTACCTTTAGATACACAAGGAACCTGAATGCAGTCGACATGGACTATATTGTAGATTGCTGGCAGATAGAATGGAAACTGGGATCATTTGGTGTATCTCCAGGTCAAGGGTGTCAAATTCGCATCGTCATGGCGGTGTCACATAATATATCAGGACTTTTTTCCCCATTTGCTGAAGCGGTTGTGGGCATGGCCAGCAAGTGATGCATCCAGTCCATGGGCTGCAAGTTTGACAGCCCTGCTCTAGGTGATATTTAATAAATTAGCAAATAGTTTTGATTCTCAGTTAGCTAATGATTGCAAAAACAAATCCACTTTCTTTCACTGGGAAATATTTAGAAATAAATTAGTGGATTTCTATAAGAAAAGATTTGTGGACTGGTTGGGATATTGAGTAACAGAGACTGAAGGGAACATATGCTTAGAGGTTGCATTTACTTTAGTGTAACTTTTTCATTTATTTAAAAGCTTTACCTAACTACGCATCCCACATACACATGTGTGGCTTATAAATGATAGTAATCATAATAAAAATGTAAAAACATAAAACAATCACAGACACTACCAATGTTCTCACACATACACAAAGAACTGGTCTTCATGATTTTTGGAAGGCTAGGAGGGTAGAAGCCAACAGGCTCTTAGGCGGATATCTATCAAAGGGCAGGGAAGCTACTAAGAAGACACTCTTCCTAAGACTTGCAACATTTAAAGAAAGGAACCTGGAGTGCACCCACAAGCCAGGCAAACACCTGGGCACAAACAGATCCCCCTGGTACCTCCAGCTCAAACACACCCCAACCAGGCACCATGATGAAACCTAGCTTCCTAATAAATGATAACCATCCATTTACTCGAAGCCAAGCTGCACTAAATTCAAATCTGAAACCACTGTAAAAGCCTGACTCACAGATGAACACTATACAGAAGCCTGATGATGGCAGATGAGATTCTGCCGAAACGTTGCTACAACTTTAAAAGAACAACTACTATGACGTGGGAAAATACCCGAACAAAGCTGAATGCCATACATGTAAGTACCCGCGAAAACTTAAGAAAACAAATATCAAACCTCTACGGGGAGGAAATAAACAGCCAGATCAAAACCTACGAGAAACTGGAAATTAAAAGAGCAGGAATACTATGTGACCTCCAATTCCTACGCAGCTGCAGAGACAACAATACTACACCAACCTGCTTCAAATTAACATTTCATCAAAGCACAGCAGCCACTAAACATATCCTGAAAAGAACTGAAATGGCTCTACTAAGGAATGAGCTCCACAGTAAGAGATTCCAATTAGATCAGTTAAACAAAGATTTGCTAGCACTACACCTGGAATTGAGCAGCAAAATCCACCCTCTACTTTGGGACAAGATAAAACAACTTACAACTTGGAGATCTGAATCTGAAAGCACTTACAAACAGGAAAAACTCTTGAAAAAATTAAAGAAATTAGAACATGACAAGAAAACCCCCAACAACTCACAACACCTGAAACAATTAGTGTACAACGTTTCCAACAGAGAACTCACCAAAACAGAAACAGATGTCCTAACCAAAGGATTCAATTATGCTATAGCACCCCCAAAAATCCCCACAGAATCCATCATATGTGCAGTAGAATCCAGCCTAACTAAATTAAATACAGATGAAGCTGATAAAATAAGACACCAAGTTACCAACATCCTATGCACAAGCAAACCACCCAAAAGCAACTTGCAGAAAAATGAAATCAAAGCACTACAAACCCTGAAAATAGATAGCAGCATAATCATCCTCCCAGCAGATAAAGGGAATGCCACTGTAGTAATGGACAGAAAAGACTATGAAACAAAATTGACAGACTTACTCCAAGACTCCACATACAAACCCACAAACACAGACCCAACCACATATCTGGAAAAATTAACCAAGAAGAAAATTATAACCAGCCACATAAGCAAAGAGATCCAACACACGATCATACCCAGAGAGAAATCTTCCAGATGCCCCAAACTATACGGCCTCCCAAAAATACACAAAGAAGGCATACCTCTCAGACCCATAGTCAGCTCCAGAGGAGCACCACTACAAAACCTAGCTAAACACTTAGCAAAACAGCTACAGCCCCATGCTGAAACAGCAGCTTTACATGTACAAAACTCATACCACTTCTTGGAATTGATCAAAGATCTACATGCGGAGCAGGAAGATCTGCTTGTAAGCTTCGACATGGTTTCACTATTCATCAAGTCCCGATAAAAGAGACCCTGGAAATCATCAAAAATAAATACCAACCAGCTAAACACCTCATGGAACTAACAGAACACTGCTTAACCAACACATATTTCATATACAAAGGACAAAGATACAAACAAATAGAAGAAGCCCCTATGGGATCACCACTGTCACCTGTCATTGCAAACCTGTTCATGGAAGAATTCGAATCCAGAGCCCTGGCCAATGCCATCCACAAACCCAAACTATGGTTAAGAGACATCGTTGACACATTCGTGATTTGGCCCCATGGAAAAGACAACCTAAACAATTTCCTAACACACCTAAACAGCACACATCCCAAAATCAAGTTCACCATGGAAATGGAAACAAACAAACAACTACCATTCCTAGATGTACTAATCTACAAAAAAACAGATGGCACACTAGGACACACCATATACCAGAAGAAAACACACACCAACCGCTACCTCAAAGCCCAATCCCACCACCACCCAGCACAGATAAACTCCGTGGCTAAAACACTAATTACTAGAACCAAACGCCTGGCAGACAAGACACACATTAAGACTGAACTATGCACCCTGACCAAAGTACTGACAGCCAACGGCTTCCACAAAAGCAAAATCACCGGCTTGATCCACAAAAACACACTGAGACATAATAGAGACCCAGAAGATGAACAGACCTATGGAACAGCTGTCCTGCCCTACATAAGAGGCACTACAGACAAAATTAGTAAGATACTACACAGACACCACATCAAGACTGCCTTCAAAACAGACAGAAAAATAGCAGCCATCCTCAGAAACCCCAAAGATAAAATTGACCTGGAAAACCAAGGCATATACGAAGTCCCCTGTGCATCATGCCCGGCCACATACATTGGACAGACCAATAGAAGAATAAGCACCCGCCTGGATGAACACAAAAATGCAGTCAAAAAGCTGGAACACACTTCCTCACTAGTCCAACACATGGAAGCCACAGGTCATAGCATCAACTTCAATGGCACCCAAACCCTAGCCACTATAGAAAACCCCAGCCACAGAATCATCAGAGAAGCCATAGAGATTGAAAAAAGACCAGAAAGCATGAACAGAAGAGATGATTCCACCAGGCTGTCAATCATTTGGAAGCCTGCACTCACAAACAAAAACTCACCCACAAGCAGGCAAACACCTGGGCACAAACAGATCCCCTGATACAAACCAATCTCCACCACAAGCCAGGCAAACACCTGGGCACAAACAGATCCCCTGATACCTCCAGCTCAAACACACCCCAACCAGGCACCCAGATGAAACCCAGCTTCCTAACTAATGATAGCCGTCCATTTACCCGAAGCCAAGCTGCACTAAAGGCCTCCAATAAAGTAACACAATGCTGCCAGCCAATCAAGATACAAAAAGAGCCAAAAACAGACAGAAGATATTAGAGACACCAATCAAGCAGAACACAGCAAACTCCGAGACCAATAAACACAGACCAAGACTCCCAACCAATCAGGATGAAGAAAAAACCATTCTGGCACAGCAATAGGCTGCCCCAAATTTAAATCTGAAACCACTGTAAAAGTCTGACCCACAGACGGACACAATACAGAAGCCTGATGATGGCAGATGAGATTCTGCTGAAACGTTGCTACAACTTTAAAAGAACAACTACAATGACGTGGGAAAATACCCGAACCAAGCCGAACACCATACATGTAAGTACCCGAAAACTTAAGAAAACAAATATATATATATATATATATATATATATATATATATATATATATATATATATATATATATATATATATATATATATATATATATATATATATATATATATATATATATATATATATATATATATCCATATATATATATCTATGCCCAATTATGCCTTATGTACTTGTGTGTGTGATGATATAATGCAAGGACAAAATGAATTGTGTGGTCACCAGAACACGACGATGTATATATTGTACAGTAATTTTCCCTCTTTTCCCCCATCCCCCTGACTCACATTTGGTGGGATGTGGTTCATGGTAAAATGTTTGAAGTTGGCTTCCTACCATTTCTCTTTTACACAAAGCAGAAAAGAAATGACATAAAAAGGTGTATAAGGGAAAAGAGAGAAGGAGAAGGAATGTCAGAAAATTAAAGAAGAGAGGAAAGGTTTTACTTTATATGGCAGCATTATCCTGGATGGTGGCATTTATTTAATAGTTTTTATTATCTATCTCAATCTGTAAACTCTGGGCAGCATACCACAGACTAAAATGCAAAGAAACACAATCCATACAGAGTGTTGATATGTTTGTATGATTGATGTTTTTATTTGCTTTCTTCCAATATTCTTTATGTTATTTAACTGTCTTGTAATTCAATTCTCCCCCCACTCCCAAAAAACCCTCTGTAGCTATTGAGCAAATAAAATGTGTAAATAAGCAATAAAATAAATACAAACCAAAGAAACTAGGGATCAGAAGCCAAAAATAAATCAAGGCTTTAGATTTTATTAGATCATTTTAAACAAATCACAGGAAGAGCATCTGTTGTTTGTGTAGACCCTCTGGTTGGCAATGGGAGCCAAATGGGAGTGATAGAGCCATGGTGTATCAGAACGCTATCATTTTTGACAATCCCATTTCTTCAGTACACTGGTTTACTATGTGCAAACAACACCGTGGAGCAGACTCTGGAGATTCTGACACTGTAACTTTCATGACAGTTGCTCTATTTTATGAAGTTGCCAGTTAAAAAGTTGTATCATATATTACAGTAAACTAGATTCGCCTTATATATTACTGTAAACAAGAATGCCTTCCTTTACAAAATTCATGAAATATTTTTGTTATCATTTTAGGAAATTTTTCATTGGAGTGAAAGAGACTATATTTGTTAACATCATTTGTTACTGATTTACTTGTCATTTATTTACCTGCTATTTATTCCACCTAGATATTGTAGACTTTACAGTACATCACTTAACTTCTTAAGTTAAGAAGCAGTTAAGCTAACTCAGGAGCAAATGTTCTGTTACTAAAATTTAGAAGTGTTTTGTTCATAATTGAACTTTATGTCTAATTTGTCTATGGAGATTCTTGGTTATCTAGGTCATGGTTGTCCCAAAGGCGCTTTTCTTTGTTTTTTCTTGAATATGTTTTACTTCTCATCCAAGAAGCTTCTTCAGTGCTGACTGAACAGTGGAGAATGGAAGGATTTATTGATTTCAAGGAGTATACATTCTTCCACTCTCCACCACTCAATCAGAACTGAAAAAGCTTCTTGGAAGAGAAGTGAAAAATTGGGAGAAGTAGATAATCTAATGAAAATTCTTAGGCTGCGAATTGGGTAAACTTGATCAATAGTAACATTTGTAAGCCAGCCTTTTTGTTTAAAACTATAGGTAGTCTTCAACTTACAACCATTCATTTAATGACAGTTTCAAGTTACAATAGCATAGAAAAAAGTGACTTATGACCATTGCTGCCTCCCCATGATCATATAATCAAAATTTAGATGCTTGGTAATTGATATGTATTTATGATGGTTGCAGTGAGCTGGGGTCATACGATCACCTTTTGTAACCTTCTATCAAGCAAAGTCAACGGGGAAGCCAGATTCACTTAATAACTGTATTATTAATTTAACAAATGCAATGTTTTGGGCAAAATAACTGAAAAACAATGTCTTGCTTAGCAGTGGAAATGTTGGGATTTTTTGTGGTAGTAAGTTGAGGACTACTGTATTCCATTTACAATGTTTTTTTAATCCAGTACATTATTTTAGATCGGGGTATCAAACTCAAGGCCAGTGGTCCGCATCTGGCCCATGGGGCTGGCATGGAAATATCAAAGGACTGGCCTGCAGTGCCTCTGCTAACAAAAATGGGGCACGGAAGGAGTGTGCATACCACATTTTGGCCAGCAAAGTGCTGCAGGAGGCCATCCAAGCTGAAAATGGGACGTAGAAGGGCCACGTGCATCCCATTCCCTGTTTTGGCCGACAAAGTGCTGCAGAAGACCGTCTAAGCTGAAAATGGGGTACAGGGGTGCAAGTGGCTGGCAGGGTGCTGCAGAAGGTGTCCATCTTGTCTTCCCCCAGCCAGCCCATGAAGGAGAACTACAATGCTGATCCAGCCCTCAGAGAAATCCAGTTTGACACCCCTGTTTTAGACTTTTAGGCTAAAAACATCAGCTATTATTAATTGATTAAAAAAATTAAAAATCTGCAACTCATATTTGTAGTACAAAATGTTTACTATTTTGCTGTTTAAGACATTTTCTTTATCAGTTTTCCTTAAAAATTATAATTGAAAATCATGTTAATATTTTACTTAAGGGGTTCATTTATCTTAAATCATTTTCAAAAATTTATCCTTCTTAGATAAAGATACAAGATTTCATTTTAGCCCTCAGTGTTCTAAAGTTGTCAGCATAAATTCTTTCTAATGCCAATTTCCTATTCACAACTTTTGTGCATCCCGTTATAGCTGAAAATAAAAAAATAAGATGGTGGTGAAGGAAAGGGAAGAATGTCTTGACGATGCAGTTTATTTCTACAGTTACATAAAAGCTATAATTAGTTCAACTTTTTAGCCACTTGCAATTAACAAGAATGCTGACAGATTCAAACTAAAACTTTCCTTTGAAAAAAAAAGGATCTGAAATGAGTGTATAAATTACTATGTCCTTAATTAGGACATGCAGAAAAGTCTGTATTAGAACTTTTGCGACTTTGTACGGTTGACATCTGATATTTTTGTCAAATTTAACTGCATTCATGCAGTATTCACATATCACCGTTTTAATATTGATAAAATATGCTGAAACAGATATTACCAATATGGCATTCTTACTGGACCTAAGATTTTGTTAATTGATTCCATAAAATAACTTTCCCTTTATGGTTTTAGAATTATGTTACAAGAGAAGATGTTGATCATTTCTTTCTTTGCAGAATTCTCCCTAAAATATATGCATATTATTCTTTTATGAATATCATGCTGGTGAAAAAAATCTTATATAACAGTGCATAAGAGCAAGAGCCCATACTGAGATTATTTTAGTCCAGAAAAGACAAAGTGGCTATGTATGTTTTATACATCTGAATATATTTCAAATGTATAGCTCTTCTTATTTTGACATAGTCTCTGAAGCAAGAAGAAAATCAACAGAATTTTACAAGATAGGGTGGAATATATAGCTGATGATAGTTGTTTTTAATCTTTTTAATCTTTAGTAATAATAATCATTTTAGACATTTATTGCTTTTGTTTTGTTGTATGCCATCCACAGTCCTCATGCTTCACTCCAGTTTCAGAATTTCAGAGGTCTTCCTGACTTTTTAAATTCATACTGGTAAGTAAACTTTATTCCTACAGGAATAGCTCATGTATTAATAGCTTGTATACATTCAGGATTTGTATTTCTTTGCATGCCTAGCTTATTTACAAAATTGCTTTTGCCACAAGTTAATGCACACCTGCATTCAGGCACCTGTATTGTTAACTAAAGGGCTATGAAGTTTGTTTATGCAAAAATCATCTGTTTCATTAGGAGCTTTCCTTGATAGCATCTAAGGTGAAGATTTATGTTTAAAAGCTGTTTTTGATTTAAGAACCAATTCATACAGACATTTAAGAGGTTTTATGTATTGGATCCTCCATCTGCTGGCCTCTGAATCTGACTCTTTTTCATACAAAAAGATTTTGGAAAGGCCAACACCTAGACATCAGAATGGTTGGCAAGAATCACATTAGGAACAAATGATCCAAATCTCTCTATGAGTTTATGGAATGGTCTACAGACTGTAGATGTTAAATATTTAAACAAGTTCAAGCTGTATTAAATAAAACTCCTTTTATCAGTTTTGTAGTTATAGGAACTATAATTTAGTAAGAAGTGGTTAGAAAGACAAAGCTGTTTCTCTTTCCTGGCTTTTGCCTTACCATTGTTAGTGTGACAATGCTATAGGATGCCTTTACACACAAATTCCACATCCTGCTGAAGCATTCCAGTGGATTTCCGTTAATTTATTAAATGATGTAAACTTCTCATGCTCAGAAATTATCATCATTATTTATTTACTTATTTACATTGTACCCCCACAGGCTGTAGGTAGCTAACAATAAAAATACTCCACAGAACCCCAAACAAATCTAAGCATTACAATGAAACAAAACAATACACAATAAAATACAGCAGCAAATTCAAATACTGTTTGTCTGCATTCTCTCCTTCTAATTAAATTACCTCAACTGAAGATATGAAAGGTCAAATTTTTCCTAAAGGATGACGAAGATCAAATTTCTACTGGGAGTGAGATGGTCATTAAAAATATCTACTTCTAATATCTTGCAAATCTGAGAGGGATGGGACCTGGAAGAAGTTGACCTTAATAGATCCAGTTAGATTGGCACATGAGTATCATCCCTCAGATAACTCTATTTTATGGGGACTTAAAAATGACCACCAGCTAACAGTTCAGTTAACCTCAAAAGTGAACTGACAACTAATGCTACTAATCAAATTTTGAAATTGATCATCCTTCTCAGAGAGGGATCATACATAATGCTTTTATTTTATTTATAGGACTTTAACCATGGCTGATTGTATGTACCAGGGTTAGTTGTAATCCCTTCCTTTTACTGCTACAGTTTTATAGACCATTAAGGTACTGTCTTCTTATATTTATTTCATAAAACATTCATTTATTGTTTCACCTTAACTGTCTCTTTAGTATGTTTGTTAATTTTTAATGTATATTTAGCTTTATGTAACCTTCTTTCTTACTTGAGCTGTTATTCCAAATTTATACCAAATATAATTAATAGTGCTTAGATAAGTATTTATAACATGGTATATTTGCAGTTGATATGCTTATAATTCTCAGTTATCAGATGTGAATATTTCATGAGATATACAGTAGTTAGTGTGATACATACCTGAACATGGTTTGTAATTTTAATGAAACCAATTGAAATTGAACTAAGAGTTTGAAAAAGAATCACTGATCCCTAAATATCTATTTGACTAAAATTTAGTGTTGAAAACCAGGTAAAATTATTTTCGTTCTATTAAGAATCCCAGAAATCATATAGCTCATAATTATCTTGTCAACTCATAAAACATTCATATGCCTGTTTTAATAGTTGCCATAAAATAATTTTTTTTTTTAAAAAAAGGGGGTGGGCAGGAAATCTGGAAGAACAGTTGAAAGCTAAAGTACATTCCAACTTTTATCTTTAAAAGATTGTAACTAAAATACCAGAGTTTTTGCCCATGAATATATTTAATTGGAGAATGTGAATGATGATACCCAGCCTGTGAACTTGTTCAATTGGAGAATCTGGTTTATGAGACACCCAGGGGGAGGGGGGAATCAAGGTGACAGGTGACTGTAAATTATGTATGCCAGAGTTGGCTTCATACAGGGCAGTACCAGTATGTCTCCTCTAATGACTCCTTTGGTGTTTTTTGAAGTTTGGCTTGAAAATCATGATTTAATTAGAGTGATTGCTGGAATTCTGACATATCTATTCTTTGTTTATAGCTGATAGATTTTTAACATTCTTGGAATAGCTGTTTTCTTTAAATTCCAGTTTAAGTATCCCCATTTCAAATCTTCTACAGGAAAGTGTTTAAGCTTTGTAGACTTTTCTCTGCACCTCTATCAGACTTCATACAAAAATGTATTTCCCTATTTTTTAAAAACGTAAGCAGGATTCCTTTCTTTAAAAAGTATAACTACACCTTAGAATGCAATTTCATAATGTTTCTTAAACCAATTGTCTTTTAGACTTGGTAACTGTTGGCTGATTTTATTTATGCATTGAAGATGATTATAACCCATTTCATATAATTCATTAGTTGTGCTTGTCTGCCTACTGATATTACCCCAGGACTTCTTACATTCAAAGAAATCACTTTAATTTCAGCCATTCAGAATAACAATATACATCACTGCCATTGTTCTTATTGTCTGCCTACAGTGCATTTCTTGATTGGATATACAATTCAAACTCTTCCTCAAATAACCTCATGTTCTTCAAATTCTCCTTCCAGGAATGCATTTCTTTCACACAGTTATTCTATTATTTTAACTCAGCCCCGAGTAAACAGATTCTTAAGTTATTATAGGAAATTGGAAATGGAAAAACAACTTTATGTAAAAAAAGAGAAGGCTTAATTAATCAAGCATGTTATCTCTAATTTTACACAGGAAAATACAACAAATATCAATATCCTGGCATTTTTCTTTATGGGTTTTCCTGATGCTTTATTAATTTTTTGTCAGGAAAACAGGGGAGCACAATCTTTTTCAGGCCAAGAGCAACATTTGTCTTTTGAGTTATAAGCTGAGACCTAAAGTGGGACTAATACAAAAATTTAATTCAACTTAACATACTTAAGATTGAGGATCTGTTTATCTCCTACTTTCGGGGGACATAATCCTTCTTCAGTAAACAGTAGAAAATCCTGTCCCAAATTCTCTGGTAATTGAAAAAATTGAATTCACATATTGTACCAATTTGTTTTTTATTTAAGCATTGTTTAATTTATTTTTTACTTGTGGATGGTAACAATAAAGTAATTTACTAATTGTTGCAAAATTTGTGCTATGGGCTAAGCCAGAACACAAACAAATCAAGATATGTGTGTTATGAACCAGGCTAAAGTATCTCTAAACATGTCTTCTGAAAATATCTTGTTTTCATTTGCATAGCATGTTTTATTTTATTTTTTGTAAAAAAATGTGCAAAGGAATTTATTCAAATCTTGTAACATTTTATGTGCTTTAATCTTCTTACTTACAAATTAAACCGTTGATATATATGAAATACCTGTTTTTGTCAGTTTGTTCAACAGCCTGAATTTATGCCATAATTACAAAAGAAACACCACTATTTCGATACCCAGATGTTGTGTTTTTCTAGTTAATTTGTTTCTTTCCTATTTTATGCTGGCTTTATCAGTAAGAAAACTAAAGAATTGCTAAAGTCTTTGAGCTCAATAATAGCCAAAGTAAATGTTCGTCCTTGTTTTAAAGTATGATCAAATTAGAAAAGATTTTAAATTGCTTGCATGAGCACTGAACTCTCCAAAATGCAAATAATTTCAAAATGCTCTAGAGCCACATAAACAATGATATCATGTCATTTAAATCAGGAACCCACACTGGACTGACTTTCCTTGGAGCTGCCATGAATATAAAGCGAGCCATGAATTGCCATGGCAGATGTCGGAGAGACTTTCAAAAACGCATCTGTCATTCTCAGTCTTTGAGTTTTTGACCTCTGAAGGTCACAGTAGACATGTAATTTAATGCCCACCCATTTGTATTTGTACCCATTATATTTCTATCACCAGGACAGTATTCTTGGGAGGCTTGACACATGCATTAAGCAAGTTCTGCGAGTGACAGATAAGTGGTGTCTGCTTTAGGGATAACAGAGTACCTGTCTTGTTTTATACAAATGAGGAGAACGAAATAGTGAAGTTGTACTTGCTCATCAAGATAACAAAAAAAAAAAAAAAAAAAACCAAGTGTAAAATTTGCAGAATATATGTACATAGGAATGTTTAATTTATTAATGTAAAAATAGAATTTTGTATCATGTAGAAAAGTTATCCAAAGTATGTAAGAAGGGAAACAATGATTTAAATTTATTTAACTTACTTAGATGTTTTCATTATTAAAAATGATGTAATATAAAGAATTAAATGCACAACTGTGCTGAGATTACAAACCAGCAGCTGTGGACCCCAAAAATATCAATTTCTAACAATACTTTTTCAGTATACAAAACAATAAAATTATTATTTGAAGAGTATTTTTTTTTAAAAAAAAGACCAATATGAACGTAGTTTTTCAGGGAGAAAAAGAAAATCTAGGTATATTGAAGAGGAGTGAAGGAAAGAAAGAAAGAGAGAGAGAGACAAAAAAGAAAGAAAGGAAAGAACTTGACTTATGATGAGTTTGAACATTCTTGTGGTGAATTTGAATAATCTTGCATCAAGTAGAGGTAAATAAAAATGTTCATATTAAAATCTAGCTAGTTACAAAAAGTAAGTAAGCTTGTTACAAGAAGTTTATTTCAAGATTTTAACCTCTCAGAAGATAATCTTACTCATTAGATGAACTAGATGAATTAGATCAGATAGAAATACTCAGATGAAGGTCTGAGCAGTAACCATGTTAGATGGAGATAGAGTTAGAGATTATTTATGTTCTTTGAAGCCTAGGGAGGTTGGTAATGGCGAGATTTTGGATTAAGAGATAAACCTGCTGAAATATCACAATGCCTCTCTAGGCTTTTAAATATTTGGTTAGACTTTGGTTCAGTCAATTTAAATCATGAGTCTCAAGCCAAACTTCCAAAACTTAAAAAGGATTTATTGAAAGTTAACATGCTAGCACTGCCTGGGTGTAGCTAACTCAGACACATAATTCATTGTCACCCTTGACCCTAGTTTTCCCCCCACCCCCTGGGTGTATCATAATTCATATTCTCCAATGGGATACATACATAGCCAAGAGTCATAAATCATGCTCTCCAGTTAGAATTTTGCACCACATAAACCGGTCACCTAGTTACTATCTTTGAAAACGTTTATGGAATGCAGTTTTGGTTTTGCAAGCTGCTGCTACTTCCTCCCCTTTCTGTTGGCAACTCTAAAAAGACCAGAGAAATATTTTATGAGTTGACAGTATCATCATCATTATCATTACCACTTTTGGACACTATTGATTAGATATATGTAAAATCAGCTATTCTTCCTCTGGACTGTGCCACACTCGCTGTTCCTAGAGTGGTCCATGATTTTCTGTATGGGAATTTTCTAAACTGAAAACAATTTATGATATCCCCAACATAGTATCTTGCATGAAATAGGCCTAGTTCTAGGCTGTCCCTTATCTGGAACAGTATAGTTCACTTCTAGTTCATATTATTAAGTTCTGAGAAAACCTATATATTAGGTCCAGAATGATTGGATAAGGCTGGTTTGGAGAAGCATCATATTTTAAAAATGTTGCATTCCTGAAATAATAGCATTTGCCATTTACTATTGTTCAGCAATACTTTCCTTGTTTATAATTTTGATAGTAACACGTTTAGTGAGTCTGTGTCACCAATGTTAGCACATAACTTATGTCCCATATTCTCCCCAATATAATGCAAAAGTTTGAAATTAGTCTTTAGGACACAAACCCAGAATTTGGTGGGGTAGAATGAGAAGCCCCCAGATGCTTCAGGTCTGGATTTTTACATTTTAAATGCAATAATTTATTGGAACAGCTGAATCCCATGAGAACATTAACTCCCAAGCTTCATAAAACAATTAGCTCCAATTATTGCCTAAATACTCTTGCTGCTGAGCTGGCAACAATGTCCTTATTTGAGTATGTGTAGCCTTTGAAATTGATTGATTGAAATAATAGATAATTTCAGAAAAGTCTGAAATATTTCTAATGCAACTGTTCCACTGGTTTCTAGGAACCTCTAGTCTTTTAAAACATCATGCTGTCTTATTCAGTGTACCTATGTTCTATATATTCCAATCAGAATCTGTACCAATGATGATAATTTTATGTTACTAGTTGCTTGAAATCCAGAAAAGATGGCAGCATTCATATAGAAATAAAAGTTCAACTTGTTCATAGATGGGAAATACATGCATAGACTTCGAATCTCTATAACACTGTATCTGAATGCTGATGTATTAGAAAGATTAATAAGAAATATTGAATTGCTGCCATTGGCCATATTAAAATGCAAGTGCATTTAATTATACTTTCTGTTACAAATTATAAATGTCATACTTCAAATCCAACTTTAATAAATGAAAGCACATAGAGATATTCATACAAATATATACATATCAAGTCCTGCTTTCATTTAGGCATTTTATTCCATTGTTTTATTACAACAAAATATGCCTGACTAGAATTCTAAAGTTGTCCATTTTGATACCACTGGCAAATCCTTTCACCATGAAGCACACACACACACACACACACACACACACACACACACACACACACATTTGGGTGGTGAAATGTCTGAAGAAAACAAGCAATCCCAGAGAGCACTAAAGACTCCTCATTTCATCCCTGAGCTACAAATATTCTCTTTTATTGATACTATTGATACTACTATTGCTGCTAGCAAGGTATTTATTTTTGAGCCAAGTTTGGTGTTCAGAAGAAAGAACAAGAATCAATTCCACACATCCTTGCTTTGTGCATCTCTGTGGTGTACAAAATTAAATTCTAGTATTTATTCAATCTCCTTTTCAAATATAATCCAATGTACAAATTGTAGTGTTCATCTGTAATCTATTTCCTACTCTTAACTTCCTTATAGGAGTAAGTTAAACCAAATTTATGAATTAATTAGAGGTAAAAGGCTAACAAACAGAAATAAAAAAGTTTTTATAGGAAGACTATTTGCTATTAATAACACTTGTTGACATGTTTCTTGGATAATCTTTAAAAGTCTCAACATTGGTAATAAAATTAGGGTAGATTTCATTAAGTCCTGGTAGCATGAGCTAAACAATTATCTTTTCACATTCTTTTCTGGAAGACATGCAGAGTGGAAGTAATCATTTTCCATCCCACCCACCTTGCTCTTCAACACACACATTAGGCTACTACTTTATGCCTAGTAATGGCAGAGTGCATAATTCTTGCATAATAGTATTTATTTATTTATTTTTGTAAATTGCTTACAAGATAATAGGTATAAGTAAAAACATAGTTATGAATACATAGATACATATAAGAAACATAAAAGAAATAATAGGACAGGGACAGTAGGCACGTTGGTACGCTTATGCATGCTCCCTACAGACCTCTTAGGAAAGGGGTGAGGTCAATAGTAGACAGTCTAAGGTTAACGTTTTTGGGGTTTGGGGAAGAAACCACAGAGTCAGGTAGAGTATTCCAGACATTGACCACTCTGTTGCTGAAGTTGTATTTTCTGCAATCAAGTTTGGTGCGGGTAACCTTGAGTTAGTATCTATTGTGTGCTCTTGTGTTGTTATGGTTGAAGCTGAAGTATTCATTGACAGGTAAGTCATTACAATGCATGATTTTATAAAGCATACTTAGATCAGACCGAAGACAGTGTAATTCTAGGTTTTCTAGAATTTCAAGTCTGGTGGCATAAGGTATTCTACAATGAGCAGAGGAGTGGAGAACTCTTCTTGTGAAATATTTCTGGAATTTCTCAACTGTGCTAATATCAGATACGTAATGTGGGTTCCAGACTGATGAGCTGTATTCGAGTATTGGTCTAGCAAATGTTTTGTATGCTCTAGTTAGTAGTGTGATATTACCAGGGAAAAAGCTACATAGGATTAGGTTAACAACTCTTAATGCCTTTTTGGCTATGTAGTTACTTAGATCATTAGAGATGAGTATTCCAAGGTCCTTTACAGAGATTGGATCATCAACAAGGTCTTGACCAGCTTGTATTTTATTTTCTGTTGTTTTTTTTTTTGCCAATATGTAAGACAGATCACTTATTTGTTAAGATTGGAAGTTGCCATTTGTTTGACCATTCTGATACATAGTCAAGATCTTTTTGAAGGGTGGTCTGTGGTATTGAACAGCTTTACATCATCAGTGAAGAGAATGCAGTTGCTCTTAATATGATCACAGAGGTCATTTATGTAGAGTATGAAGAGAGTTGCCTTGGGGGACACCACTATTGACAGGTACAGAATTTGATAGGACACTCCCACTTTTGACCATTTGTTGTCTGTTTGACAGGAATGCTTCTATCTAGTTATGCAGTTGTCCAGAGATACCATAGGATTTTAGTTTTAGGAATAGTTTGTCGTGTACCACTGAATCAAAGTTATTTTATCCTGATCGAGTTGTGTAGTCCATATGTTTTTGCAGTGTAAGCGTTGCAGATTACAGGATAGTTTTTTTTCTGAAACCAAATTGTTTATTAGAGAGTAGGTTGTTTGTCTCTAAGTGGAGAATAATGGATTGGTTAATAATTGATTCCATGACTTCACAGGTGATGCAGCATAGGAGATTGGTCTGTAATTTTCAACTAGGCTGGGGTCTCCCTTTTTGAAAATGGGGATGACCGTGGCTTGTGACCATGGTTTTGGCAAGGAGCTGGTCCTGAATTTTTTTTTAAAGATTATGCTTAGAGGTTCTGCTATGGCAGTGGATAGCTTTTTTAAGAAGTAGGCACATATTCCATCCAGTCCAATAGATAGAGATGGTTTTAGATTGCGTAGTGCTTTTTCAACATTGTCTTTTGTAAAATCGATATGTATTAGAGCACTGTAGTTTTCTATGGTTCGTCTAGGAAATACTGGGCATGATCCATTGCTGTTTACAAATACTGAGCCAAAGAATGTGTTAAAGATGTTGGCTTTAATGGTGTCATTGTTGCAGTCTTTACCATTAGGTCCTATCAGAGGTAGGATTTGTCTATGTACATGAGATCTTGCAATCCTGTTCAGGATATACAAGGAAGATCAACAATGGTCCTTGGTTTTGCTGAAAAATCTGAAGAGCAGAACCTGTATGGGTATGAATGCATAAAGAATTCACAGTCCTATCAGGACTGTGTAACACTGAGTTCTGTGTTGAATATAAAAGAACACAAGTACAGATGCAGAGGTCATAGACAGCATACAGGGAACATAATGTACTAAGCATGTATACTTCGAGGGCAAATTCCTGTAATATTTTCAAACTGCACAGGCAAATGTTTGAGTTATAATTTCATGTGTTCTCTTTTTAAAAAATTTCAATTGAGCTAAATATATACTGGGTAATAAAGTGGCATTTCTTTTTGCCAAATACTATGTAGTTATACCCTTAGAGGGACTTCATTTGTAGATAGCTCCCGAAGTGTCTATTATACCAGAAGCTAGCTTTGATATCTGCTATTATAATTGATGAAAGAATTCAGAGTCTCCCATAAATAGTAACCATGATGTTGCTGACAATTAAGATTATAAAAGAAATCTGTCACAGATTAGATAAAAATTCTGTACTTTCTATATACTGTAATTTTGTTTTTAAAGACATTTTTATGTACTTTCTGCTCCCATTCATATTTTTCCATCCAAAATATCTGCACAAATTCATAGGTTTGGGGGAAAACGTATAAAGACATTGTATGTTAAAACTTAGTAGCTATAAATATGAAAGGCTGTTTAGAAAAGAATATTGACTTGGTAATGCTTCCTACAGAATTTATTTATTGTTGTTATTAGTCACAAAGTCATGTACAACCCATCATGACCCCATGGACAACATTCCTCCAGGCCTTCCTGTCCTCTACCATCCCCCGGAATCCCTTTAAGCACATGCCAACTGCTTCAGTGACTCCATCCTGCCACCTCATTCTCTGCCATCCTCTTCTTCTTTTGCCATCAATCATTCCCAGCATTAGGCTTTTCTCTAGTGAATCCTTCCTTCTCATTAGGTGGCTGAATTTATATACAGAGTTTATACTCATGTTATACAGAATTTATATTCATGTTAAAAAAGCCTACATACAGTGGCCCTTATTAGCAAGAGATATGAGGTATTAAATAGCATTCCCTGGGAATACAATGGTGTCAGTTTGCGAGATCTCCTTTCAGATTAAGGGAAAAATTCTCATTATCCAGTAATAATTAATATGATGTTTAGGTGAAGATAGATTGAATATTTGTTAAAATAGCTGACTTGGGTTCTCACTCAAGTTTTGGAATTTACCGAGCACAATTATATCAAATGACAGTTAATAACAGTTTTGAATTGAAAAAATATACTTTATCTTAACTAAAACTGATTTTTGCACAGTCCTAAATCTCAAAATATTGTAATACCATAGAAATATAAAATTATTCATATGTTTGATATCAAAATCATGGAAGCTGTTGTGAACCACACTACAAAGTTAGGGGCCACCTCTAATTGAAACCTGTGCTCCACAAGGTTAACGAAGGTTCTATCATGTCACTTACTAACGAAACAACTAAACAGCAGGATTGTACTGAAGAAAACATCTTTGCGGAGCCATCAGGATTGCTAAATAGAAGTAATAAAGCTTTTCCATTTTGTTTGGGAATGAAAAATGTTCTATTTTAATTCGAAAACAATGATCTAAAATTTAGAAGACAGAAGACAATTCTGTTACAAGCAACTCTAATTTAATAAAGTATCTTGTTAACTAATACAACAGAGTCTGAAAATGGCTATTGATTTGCTCATGTTTCATCAGGGGCAATGCAATTTTCTTTGAGTGGGAAGATCTCAAGACAAAAATTAAGATGAAGATCCAAAACAGTTCTGGCTTTTACTGCTCACTGGATAAGCCCACAATTAGTCAAAATGTCTAAACCACTAACATATGTGCACTTGCAAATACAAACCAAGACAGAAGCATTGTGTCTGAAGAAACAAAGAAAACAAAGCCACATTGAACATCAACAATAAAACCCTTGGTCTTTAACTTATTAAGCATTTGACTGAAGCTGCTGCAGATAAGAGAAAAGAGACAGACAGGCAGACTTATCAAACAGGCAAAGAAAACAGAACTTGCAAGGTCACATTTTGTTGTGTCAGCAAATGTTGACAGTATTTTAGATGGGGGTGACCTTTCTCAATATCTGCCCACAAGTTAGGACCAGAGAAGGTGCTAGTAACAGGAAGAATGCAGTGTAGTTCTTTGTTTGGAGTCCTTCCCAATGTGTGAATTGACAGCAATGGCCTTACTGACTCAGAATCAAAGTCCACTTGTGCCTAAGTAATGGAAGACTACAATATGGAAAATAAATATGGCTCAGCAAAAGTTCATTTTACAAAGGCTTTCATAACTAAAGGCCTGAAACTATTGATCTCAGATGAGAACTTAAGGATGAACAATTGTTAACTCAGTATTGTGTCTCCACTACATACAAGTAGTAAATAACATCATTTTAAAATAATCTCTCCTGTTTTTCACTCCAGATAACAGATAACAGATCATCAGAGTTGGAAGGGACCTTGTAGGTCATCTAGTCCAACCCCCCCTCCCACCCAAGCAGGAGACCCTACACCATTTCTGACAAATGGCAAATGGCAGTCCAATCTCTTCTAGAAAGTCTCAAGTGATGGCGCTCCCACAACTTCCAAGGGCAAGCTGTTCCATTGGTTGATTGTTCTCACTGTCAGAAAGTTTCTCCTTATTTCCAGGTTAAATCTCTCCTTGTTCAGTTTCCATCCATTATTCCTTGTCTGGCCTACAGGCACTTTAGAAAATAGCTTGACCCCTTCCTCCCTGTGGCAGCCCCTCAAATATTGGAAGACTGCTATCATGTCTCCCCTGATCCTTCTCTTTACTAGACTAGCCAAGCCCAGTTCCTGCAATCATTCATTGTATGTTTTAGCCTCCAGTCCCAAGACTCTTGAACTTTCAGAGGAAGATTTGTGCATTCTTCACTGTTCTTTCCAAGGCCTAAATTGATCTCTTCCCTCATTCTACAAAATATGGCAATGTGAAAAAAATTTGGAGAAGATCTTGAGTTCCTATCTGCTGAATTATAGAAACATAAATTATGGACAGTGGAACAGGAGGGGTGGGATGGAAAGCCAAAGCCACGATAGCAGCACATAACAGCATCCTACTCTCTCTTTTTTAATTGTTTCCTATTCAACAAACAATGAATTAATCTGTGGCCTCCCAGAAGCCTGGATTTCAGATTCATATTTTTATCAATAGGCTACTGCATGGGAAATATAGGGGCTATTGTGAACAACATATATGGGAGACAACAGGTTGAGGAAACTGTACAATGCTGTAGTCATTTCTAACTCTTCACAGCATGGATCCCACACAAGAGTTCATTACATGTTTTTGTAACATAATGTGGGCCAACCCATTTCCATATCAAAAAGTATTTTTTTTAAATTGGATGGATGTCTTTTTTGAAATAGGATAGATGCATTATTTGAAATAAAATATGCTTTTAAAGAATATACTCAAATATAGACATTAATAACTTATCTGTCTTGTTTAAATCTGATGGGCTATAGATTTAACTAATGTAAAATATTCACTTTCAGTGCATTATTTTCAACTATCATCAACTGTCTTTAGAGAAATGGTTTTCTTCTTTTACGCCTTCTTCATTCTTGCATCTTTCTGTCTCATTGACTAGCCACTTCTCCTCAAAATCTCTATATTCATGTGAGAGCTTGCCTCTCTCTCCTGCTGTTATTTTTTTTTAATTTATTCACCATGGAACAACTCCAGACCCTTGTTTTCTATAATTTATACAATGTGTGCTATCTCTTGCCTTGAGTTATTTAATTCTGTGTAGTACCCAAGACACTTTGTTATTGTATATACACACAGCTGTAACATCAAGCAAGAAAGATTATTAGACACTGGAAAAATAAATAAAAAAGAGCAGTTAGAATCAGGCAAGATGGGGTGGGTACTGAAGTCAATGGAAATAGCACTATTCTTTCTGTAATGTTCTTTCTATCAATCTATCACTCAGAGACTAACTTTGTCCTATGTTTTCAGATAAAAAAGAAAAATCAGACAGAGGCCATATTTTTGAAGTTTATCTTCATATAAAGCTATACCGGCAGATTAGAAGGACCATTAATGACTGACAATGTGGGGGCCCTTGGTTCTTTTACTGGGGGAAAGTGTTGAAATATTTTGGGTGTTTATGTGAGCACTTCTGAGGGATGAATTTCATGACTGAGGATTACGAAGCAGGTTTTATACCACAATTTAGTAGAAGAAGCACCATGGAGTAGGAGCTCTGTGTATCTGGGAAAAAAGACAGAACAAAATGAATTGAGATTAGGAATTGTCCACAGTCAGATTAATGCCAGCTGTTGCCCTAAGCATAGCCTAACAGCAGTGCCCATCACTAAAAAGACATTAATAGTTAATAAGTGTTAAGAGCCTCTTTGGTGTAATGGTTAAGACACCAGGCTAGAAAACAGGAGACAGCAAGTTCTAGTCTCACCTTAGGCACAAAGCTAGCTGGATGACCTTAGTCAGTCTCTTTCAGCCCTAGGAAAATGGCAGTGGGAAATCATTCTAAAATTTTGCCAAGAAAGCTGGAGAGATTTGTCCAGGCAGTCAGCAGAAATCAACACTGACTTGATAGCACAGAAAGAAAAGTGCACTGTGAACTAAAGTTGAGTGTGGCAGTGATAAAGCTAAGGGCATGATAGCTGGGGGAATAACTCTATGGCTTTCCTAACCATTCCTAACCATTTTTTGCTTAATGGTTAATCCAGAGTTATTACCTAGCTAAAGAACAGGCAGATGAGAGACACAGAAGGAACACAAAGAAAATTTTAGAGTCACTCTCTACATTCCACTGTTTCTTTGTAGTTAGCAGGACATGTCATACTAAGGGTTAGTAGCATTCAATTAACACTTTGAATATTTTTGCCAGTCACCCTAGAAATTTTCATTACTTTTCCTTCACTTCCAAGGTATGGAATAAATTCCAGGTAGCTTAATTGTATTCAGGCAAAATGATTGATGGTTTAGGAAGCCAAAAACCTTTCATTAAGGAAATTAATTAAGACATGTATCTTTCTGTTGCTGCTTTTAAGACTTGAAGAACTGGAAATTGGATACAGGTAATAATTGAAAATACAAATCCTGGAATTATTACATACCAGTTGATAATGGCCTTGCTTATTTTCTTTTCTTCACTAAATTTAAGAAAAAAGCAGTTTTATCAAATGAATTTGCTTGAGAGCAACAACAAATCCTAGAGTTAGCAAGTTCAACTTCTAGCAGAATAAAATATTACAAAATGATTTGTCTAATTAAACTAATGTGGTTCAAATCTAGGTAAACATGCATAAGATGCACATGCATTGTGTAACTCCAATATTTGTTTTTATTTAACAGAATTTACTTTGGAAAAAACTACTTGATTTGCCATCACTTGACAATAGATGCATTATAAATGGATATGTTTCTTTCTGTGTCAGCCAAGTGGTGAAGACATACAGAGTTTGTGGGAAGAGAATCTGGTTGTTTACAACCTACAGTGACCTTTTCAATGTCTGATGCTGGTGTTTGCTTGCAAAAACAATAAAACTATGCAGCAGTATTCATTAGCAGAAGATGTGTGGGCTTCTTTTTGTATATAATTCTGTTTTTTCCTCTGCCTCTCTTTCTTTGGCAATTGTGAAGATTCTTTGTTGTGAATGTTAGTCAATGAACAGTACGTTAATTAAGACAATAATAAGTTCATTGTATTTACATCAAGAATTCGCAACATGGGAGTGATGATCTTGATTTTACATAAAATATGAATCTCTCTCTCTCTCTCTCTCTCTCTCTCACACACACACACACACACACACCTTCATTGTTTCATGCACCCATTAGCAAGTGGAAAAAAGCACATGATAGCTTTGCAAAAGTGAACAACTCACATTTCTTGGGGTGCTTATTTTAGTTAGGAAAAAAGGAGCCTGGAATAGTCTAAGGAATATATCACGTCACAGGGAAATATTCAACAGTAAGAAGCACCACATTGAACATTGTAAAAGCACAAAGTAAACTTACAAGAAAGGATTGAAGGATTTAATTTATTTCACATATATTAAACACGTTTGTCCATTCTTTTTAATAAGTAAACTAAAACCTCATACTGTATAAACTGCATAACCATTGACTAACTAAATGCGTAACCAAAAGCATGTTTCAAAGTTGATTTTTTTCTTATTTTTCATTTACTATCATGAAGTGAGTTATAACAATTGTAGATTTATTTATCTGTCTTCTTCCTATAGAGACCACAGGAAGTGGGTGGAAAAGATAATAGCCTTATTTTCCATTTCCTATAGGTAAAAATAATTCCCAGTGCAGTTGGCAATACTTAGATGCTCTAAATACTGGATGAGATCAAGATAAAATATTTAACATAATTATTTATAAAACATAAATGCATTATTTTTCTCTCTATGTATACATATATAGAGTATGTATATATATATATATATATATATATATATATATATATATATATATATATATATATATATATATATATATATAATTTGTTTTCTTAAGTTTTCGCTGTGGTACTTACATGTATGGTGTGTCCTGGCTTGGTTCGGGTATTTTCCCACGTCATTGTAGTTGTTCTTTGAAAGTTGTAGCAACGCTTCAGCAGAATCTCATCTGCCATCATCAGGCTTCTGTATTGTGTCCGTCTGTGAGTCAGACTTTTACAGTAGTTTCAGATTTGAATTTGGGGCAGCCTATTGCTGTGCCAGAATGGTTTTTTCTTCATCCTGATTGGTTGGGAGTCTTGGTCTGTGTTTATTGGTCTCGGAGTTTGCTGTGTTCTGCTTGATTGTGTGTCTCTATATCTTCTGTGTCAGTTCGCTTCATGTATGGTTCAGAGGAGTTTGAAGTGGGTAGTGATGCAGCTGCAGTGCGGCTTCTGGTCTGTGGTCGTGTCTCATCTTCTGTGTGGGTGTGAGTCTGATTTTACGTGGAAGTGTGGTGGTGGCATCTTGTGTGGCCCTCATGGGTGTGGGTCTGGTGTCATTTATCATGTTGGGTACTCGTCTGTTCATGAGGGCGGGTTTCCAAATGGCTGGTAAGCGGGAGGTGTCATCTCTTTTATTCATGCTGTGTGGGCGTTTTTCTATCTCTATGGCTTCTCTGATTATTCTGCTGCTGTGGTGTTCAGTTTTGGCGATAGTTCTGGTATTTTTAAAGTCAATCTCATGTCCTGTGGCTTTGAGGTGTTGGACCAGGGAAGAGGTTGGTTCTTCTTTTTGATTGAGTTCTTATGTTCTTCAACGCGTGCACTTATTCTTCTGTTAGTTTGTCCAATGTATGTGGTGAGGCAGGCAGTGCAGGGATTTCATATACTCCTTGGTTTTCTAAGTCTTTAGGGTTTCTTAGGGTGGTGGATATTTTCTGTTTGTGCAGAATGCTGTTTTAATGTTGTGTTTTTGGAGGATCTTGCTGATTTTGTCTGTAGTGCCAGGGAGGAGGGCTTTGCGTTCTCTTGTTCTCTGTCTTGGATTTTGGTTGGGGTTTCATTAGGTGGGTGATCTTCTTTCTTTGAAATCATGTTAGTACATTGGTGAGAGTGTTTAGTTCGGTTTTAGGTGTTGTTCATCAGCTAAGCATTTTGTTCTGGAGATGAGTGTCTCGCCATCAACCAATCAAGGAGCTGCAGCACAGCCAACCAGCCCAGCACACCATCCCCACCACTTGTATATATAGAGATGGCAGCTCCGGTCACACACTGCTTGCACTGGCACTAAGCCGAAAGCACCAGCCTGAAGATGGCGAGTGGGACCTCGCCGAAACGTTGCCTAGATACTTTGAATCTTACGCGGAGAAAACCCGAATAACCAAAGATCCACATACAAATACCCATGAAACCTCAGAAAACAAATATATATATATATATATATATATATATATATATATATATATATATATATATATATATGTATGTATATATATATGTATGTATACACACACTATGTATACACACACTAACACAAACAAACACACACACACAGATATATGTGTGTGATTAATAAAAGTACACAAAACAATTTTGTGGAAAATAGAAAATAATTTATTTATGTTTCAGAGTGTAAGAGTATACAGATATTCCTCAAATTACAACAGTTCATTTATGACTGTTCAAAGTTACAATGGCACTGATAAAAGTGATTTATAACCGTTTTTCACCCTTATAACCAGTACAGTGTCCTGAAAGTCATTTGATCAAAATTCAAACACTTGGCAACTGATTCATATTTATTGAATATTGAAGTGATCACCTTTTGTAACTTTTGGTCAAGCAAAGTCACCGAGGAAGCCAGATTCACTCAACAATCATGTTATTAACAATTGCAGTGACTGATTTAAAGACTGTGACAAGAAAGATTGTAAAATGGAGCAAAACTCACTTAACAAATTAAACTCATCAGCAATAGACATTTTGGACTCAATTGTGTTGTAAGTCAAGGACTACCTGCATTCAGCCTCTATATTGAAGGCTTTTAACTAAAAAAAGATGGGGGAGATGGGATGATTCTTAACCATTATTTCAAATTATTTCAAGGAGGCATTAGAAAAGGAAAATGGGATTGTCTAAGAATGTAACAAGAGTTTCTAATCGGATAGCTTATATTAAACCATATATACTCAGGCAAAAATGGATTATTGGATGATTCCTGGAATTTTGGAGGGTGGATCCTAATGAAATAAAATAAAATCAATTGGGGGTTGTTTAAATTTTTTTAAAATGGCATCACTCCTTGAAGAGTTAAAAACGAGACTTAAAGAACAAAAAGAAGAAGCACAAGGTGGAAGAGGATCTTTTGGCTTTGTATTTCAATTTTTAGAAATGGCGATCTTGAACTATGAAAAACAACAAGATACCCTGGCAGAACAAGAACGGTGGGACAATGAAGAAGCCATCTTTAATGACCAAGCAATTTTAAGTGGGGTAAAAAAGGGAAAGGGGGGAAAGGGAGTTAAAACTTAAGCACTGAAGCAACAACCAAAAAAAAGAGTAATTTTGAAAAGCAATCATAACATCAGGAAGAAGCAGAAGGGAGGATCACAGAAGGGAGAATCAGATAGAAAAGGGAATAAAAAAGGGGAGGGAGAAGAAGAGAGGGAAGAGGGAAAGTAAAAGAAGCTACAAAAGACAGAAATAAGATATAGAGGTACAGGAAAAAAGTACAAGAATTAAAGGTATAAACCTATTTAAAAGACACAGAGACAATGGTTAAAATTTAACTTAAGGAGAGGATTCTGCAAGGGTGCATGGGATAGCATTGTTATATTAGAAATAGAAAAGGGTTAGAAAATATGTTAGATGATTAAAGTGATAGAAAAAATTTCTATTGATGTGTAGTGGAATATTTGTTTGTAAAGAGAATAAGGCTCTCAATGATTTAAAAAGAACGTTTAAAAAAACTGAAAAGAAACATGGAAGATTTTTATCAGTTGACAAGATGAACTTGAATAAGAATAATAACTTTATTGACTACTGTTAATAACTATTGTTTGGTTTTTTTATTTAAAGATAGTAATAAGTAAAATATGAAATATAGATGATTAAAGTGAAAGACAACTGATATTACTAGGTAATGTTTGTTAAAAGAAATAGAAATGTAAAATATTGTTATTAATATTAATGGCAGAGCTGTACTTGAATAGAATAATTATTCCATTTACTATTGTTATACATACACACACACACACACACACACACACACACACACACATATATATATATATATATATATATATATATATATATATATATACACACACACATATACATATACATATATACTTTTTTCTTTTAAGAATTTAGTGTGTATTTTAAGGGAATGTACCAAGCAGAATTTGATTGAAAATAGGTATGTGTTATAAAATAGAGGTTAGAAAATGAATGTTATAACTGTAAAGATGTAACTTAAATTTTTAAATAAGATTTGAAAAAGGATACAAAGGTGTTACACTCCAGTCTGGTAATTACAGGGGAAAATTTATTTTATGTAAAAAGATAATATGAAATTGTAAACAGGACAGACAAAAGTATAAAAACATTGATTAGAAAGATTTTAAAAATTAGAAAAAGATATGTAATTGAATTAAGAAAGGAATGAGATAATTCAAAATAAGGCTATAGGAAGTAAAGAAAGGAAAAAGCTATTGAAAAAAATGTGAAAATAGTTATAAGATATGGATTAGAATGTATAAGATAAATATGTATTGAGTTTATGTCTGTATGGAGAAGTGATAACCCGGGGCCATGCTGTTCTCAAAAAAAGATATTTTATTTGTATTTGTATGTTTTGTGAAAGCTTAAATAAAACTTTTATTAAAAAAAACAAAACCACAGATAATAATCTTATTTATATATCAAAAGTAATACTGATAACAGATAGTTGATATTACAAAACAACCTATTACACCCAACTAAACATTTCCAAAAAGAAATCTATTAAGTCAAAATAACCATTAAACGTCATCAGAGATTGTTGATCAGTGTTATGTTGTATCTGATTCTTTACAACCTCATGGATCATAGCATACCAGGCTCCTTTGTCCTCCCCTGTCTCCTGGAGTTTGCCCAGATTCATTTTCATTGTGTTGATGACACCATATGTAACCATCTCATCCTCTGTTGTCCCTTCACCTTTTGCCCTCAAACTTTTCCAACATTAGAGTATTTTTCAATGAGTCCTCTCTTCTCATTAGGTCGCCAAAGTATCTGAGCTTCAACTTGAGTATCTTTCAAAGAGCTGATTTCTTTTAGGATTGGCTGATTTGATCTCCTTGCAGTCTAAGGGGTTTTAATTTAAAAAGGTAATCCACATTATTTGCATGTCTTTTTCAGTTTTTAAATAATCATCCAATTCCATTTGTAAATCCAATATTTTGTTATAAATATAAATTATAATTTCAAGTGCTCCTTAAAGTCCATTTCAGTTAAATTAGAAGAAATGTGTATTCTTAATAAAAGATTTTGGTTCCAGCATAGAGTTAAATTATTCAAGCATTTCTTGGACCCAAGGATCAAATGCTTCCTTTAAAATTGCCATATGGTGCTCTCTAATGAGCAATCTTCCAAGTCTTCTTATCAACTTGGAATGTAGATATGCAGATAATTTTTCCCACGTGAAAGGTTCTTTCTAATTAACTTCATTGTATTTCAAAGTCTTTCTTTACATCAAATTCATCCAAACCCTTAGCATTTAAAAACTTTTTAGCAATAATACTATATGCAATATTTTGTTGTATATTTCAGAAAATAAATAATTTACAAAGCTGGAAACATGCAATCTTCTTTCTTTTTAAACAGATTGAAGAGTAACTTGCCTATCAAGTGCTGGACTTTCAGTTCTCAAGGTATTTTATTCTAAAATAAATAAATAATAATAATTAAAAAAAACCTAAACTACAAAATGACTAAAAAGATGAGGTTTGATCAAAGTTTGTGAAAGGCAACATTTAGCGCTCAGAGCATGATGAAACTGGCAACTCCCAGCTGATTGCAAGTGACCACAAACATCAATTTCTGGCAACAATTCACAAAATCCCCAGCTATCTAGAGCACATGAGGGTAATGTCAAGATATATCTTTAATCCAGAAATAATCTTTGGCAATATGGATCCAGATAGTATCCACTGTCTTTTGGCACAATATCTGCAGCTGTGAATGGGGTGTCAATTAAACTACCCCTACTGGAAGGCTGAAATAATCTGTATGTCCATGTATGCATGCATGCTGGAGGAATGATACAAATGTGGAAATAAAATTTTAGTTTGAAGTGCAAAGCACAGTAATTTCTTTAAAAGATCAAGCAGAACTTTGGAAATAATTTGGAAAATGCTCCAGGGTACACAAGGATATGTATATAGCAGCTGCCTACCACCCTTAAAACATCCATGTCACACAGCTGTTCTGCACAGCTGTCATATAATACTAGTAAAACATATGATTGTTCTAAAGTAGGGGTGTCAAACTCACGTCATCATGGTGCTATCACATTACATATTGGGACGTTTCCCCCCTTCGCTAAACCAGGCATGGGTGTGTCCAGTGCATGATGCATCCAGCCCGTGGGCCAGTCATTTGACAGCCTGGATCTAAAGAGTTGCAGTCTGATGATATGTTCAGGCACAATTGTGCTCCAAAGCATCTTATTAAATGGAATCTGAAGCATTGCATGTACATGGTATTGCCATGGTATTACTGTTGCCATTGAATCGAAGCAAAGCGAAGCAAAGCAAAGCACAGCACAGCACAGCACAGCAAAGCAAATCCATATCTTGCTTAATTTGCTTCCCTGACACTTTTGAATCTCTGTCTAGAATTTATTTTGTGGATTAATTAAACAGCCATATATCCTTTCCAATTTTACAATATTATGTTTTATGACATGCTATATGTTAATTTCTTTTTCTTTCTTCTTCAATGTACAAAAATTCTTCATTTTTTTTGATATCCAACACAGATAAAATGTGTGAAACTTTAATGAGTTAAATTTTAATTATAGATGCAAAGCCATTCAGACTTCTGTTTCTCCCTCTGAAAACATTTGCTTTAACTCCTATTCAATCCTTTCTTCTAACCTGTTTATATTTCAAGCTGTTTTGTATTCCTTGCCATATCTTCATGGAATTTTTTGAATTAGGAGTCCTTGAAAAAAAGAAAAACAAGAGCCATTTCCAATCTTACTTTCCATAAGTTCACCCTAAAATATCTACATTAAAATAGTGAAATTTGAGAAGAATGCAGTATATCCTATATGAAATACATTTTAAAAATATTTAAATCTAGATTATATACAAGTTATATAAAAATAATTGAGAAATAATAACAAAATAATAAGAAAACAAATACTGGGTTTGATTTTCATCTTGGGAATTTTTTTATTCGAGGCTCAACATGTCAAGCTTATACTAAAACAGAACAATTTCTGTTTTAGAGTTTATTAGAATGAAAACTTTACTTAGAAGAAACAATATACTAGATTTGTCAAAGGTTTATAATTGTCAGCATGACCAGAAAGATAGATTTGCAGTAGAAACCAAAAGTCTATAAGAACCAGATATATAAGTCTCAGTACTATTGCTATATCCTTTGAGGTTTGAGAGTGGTAATCATAGTGTATGGTGGTTCTCCTTTCTCTGCAGAGTTGTTAGAGAACAAGAAAGCTAACTCAACATCTCTACTTTACTGGGTTCATTTTGCCCTACTTTCTCTCTGCCCCTATGTAAAATCAATATGACACTGCAGGACATCATCATCTATTGGTATAAATCATATATCATCAATATATTAATGATGTTTCAAACATCTTTTCGTCTATCTGGAAACTATGGTTGATGGAGAAGTCAGAATAAGATATGGGGAAGTACAGGTGACTTTGTGCTTGTTGTCTCTGGAGACTCCCCACTTTGGGCCTGGATGAAGTTGTATCACCTAGATAGAATTGGTGTGTACTCTTGAATTCTCAGTTCCTACTAGAGCAACTTATAGTGATCATGGCCAAGATAGTCTTTATGGGAATTCAGTTTATGTTTATTTATTTTACATATTTATGTGGTCTCTCAACTCATACACAGGTGCTTTTATGGGATTTTTTAAAAATTCACATAAAAATCCACAACATGAAATCCCATAAACTTCCCTTCTCCAGCAGCAGCAATACAATCAAATCAACCACTTGATCAGCTCCATTTAAGGTTCCCAGGCTTGTTGACAAAACCATGCCTTCAGGACCTTTCAGAAAAGCAGCAAGATCAGGGCCAATTGAACCATGGGGAAATTGCATTCCATAGAAAAGGGGCCACCACTGGGAAGCAACTGGTATTGTTCCCAATGTCCTCTGACCTGTGCTCATATATTGGTTCATATGGTCCTGTAGTGTGACAGCTATAATGCCTGATCGAACTTTTTATGTTGCGGGGTGGCAGGTTATTCAGATACAGTGGAACCTCTGTTTGCAAATGCTTTTGTTCGTGACCAAATCGGGTGATGAAAAAAAGTTCTTACCTCTAGTCATGAACCGGTGCTCGGGTAGCGACCAAAGGGTGGCAATTTGCCTTCCATGCTGATTTTGCCTTCCACACTGCACCATTTTTGTTTTACACACGTGCACTTCTGGTGATGAGCAAATTAGGTGACGACCATGTTCTCAGAATGGATTACAGTTGTCACTGTATTTGGATGGTGCTGTTCCTTTGTGGGGGGCCTTTCATGATCAAAGCCTTCTTCCTTTTGTTAGCCAGTCTAGGTGGGAACCTGCTGCTAGTAGATGGTTCATCTGCACTTCTAGGCTTTCATGCACTGCTGTTAGTTTGTTTAGCTAGTAGATGTGGAACATGTCCAGGCTAAGTCGGGTGTTTCATGTTCTTGACCAGCTGTTGGATGTTTGCTGTTGTGATAGTTCTGTTCTGGGAAATTGCTATGGTCTGCTCTAAGGTCCTGCAGCCACTTTGTGGCTGGTATTATGTGTCTTCTCTTTCTTCCATATGCTCTTCCAGTGATGTTCAGCTTCTGTTGTTGACAACTCTGCTGTTACTAGTGTAGTTGGACTACATGTTAGATGGTTCTTTGGAGAACAAGGCTTTTATCTTCTTGGCCTCTGCTTCTTTAGCATATCACCTTAGTCTGATAGCCAGAGCTTGGAGCCTTTGTTTAGCAGTTTTTAGGGCTTAAGATGCCCTTGTATTTTTTTAGTAGCTAAGTCTTATTCCTAATCTTTACATCCTTCTGTAATTCTACCAGATGACTAGCCTCTTTCTGAGTTGCCTTGATCTTAGTCTCTAATCTCATTTTTGGGAAAAAGTGGGGGGAAGGGTACACATTGCTGTTCTTGACCATATAACTGATTATAATGGCTGTAACATATACCTGCTCTTAGTTTGAGTTATGGTGGTATTTCACAAACACACATGAAATCATAGCTGTAAAATTAAAGGTTTTTGTATATTTGGTTTTCTAGAAAGTAAATATACTAATTTAATTGAACAAAAACTCATTCTGCCTCCAACTCTTATTCTCTTCTTTTACATATTCTCAGGTGCTTTAGAGTTAGTATAACCATCTTTTTAAAAGAGATGTGAATAACATTAAGAAATTACCAAATTACTGTTTGAAGCCTGAATAGAGAGAAGAACAGCAATGTATGGAAATCTATCTACTGTGCTTCAGAAATTAAGAACAAAAAAGCAGAAGTTTGAAGAAATATTCTTTCATTAGCTACTCTCAACCATCTCCAAACCCATCCAGACTGATTAGAACTTACAAGAATATCCCCAGGAGGTCAAAGTGAAGAATGAAAGGAAGGCTATTTTCCTTAACAAAGCTATAAATGAGCATGTCCTAGAATGTCAAAGTAAAGAATGAAAGGAAGGCTATCTTCCTCAACAAAGCTATAAATTAGCATGTTCTAGGAAATAATCATATAGCATGATAAAGCTCCTTTGCTTCCAGTTAAAGTCTTTTTTTCCAAATGTATCTTGATTAGCACTACTTTCCTTTCCTTAGAAAAAAGTGAAACCTATTTTTGCATAAATTTAGCTTTCAGCATGATTGTTCTGTGGATATATGATATATTTCATACTTCTCCCCAAACTGAGGTACTTACAAAACAATTTTACATCAAGTTCATTTTATGGAATGCTAGTTTCGACTCAGACTGACTCAATATTCTCAAAGCAGGTTCAGATTACTTTGGAAGGTTAAATTGATAAGCACATGAACAAATTGGAATTAATATTCTTCTTTCTGTCACATTTTAGGAAGACTGTCCCATTGGTTTTCCAATTTATACATATGAAATGTCTATTAAAAACTAGAATTAGAAAAACTAATTCTACTTAAAATAACTACAAGAGAGAGAGAGGGGGGGGAGGGAGGGAGGGAGGGAGAGGGAGAGGGAGAGGGAGAGGGAGAGAAGCACAAGAGATAATAAATAATATTCTTTATATTCTCAAACATACATTTTAGGATTATCAGATCTAGTTTGCAAAAATCCAGATGACAAATAGTTTATAAAAAGAGATATTGAAAACCCTTTGATGTTATTCTGTAGTCATCTGGAATTCTGAAACTGAGAAGTTCTTGGTGCTTTCTAAGCTTGATTGTTTTCTTGCAGATGTTTCATTACCCAAACCAGGTAACATCATCAGTACTAGTCACTTCTTCCAGAAAACAACCAAGCTCAGAGAGCACCAAGGACCTTTCATTTCAACTCTGAACTACCATACATATGTTGCCCTTTATTGGTATTCTAGAGCTGCAATCAAAGATCTCTCCCAATTTACAAAGGAAATCTTATATAGCTTAACAATGACAAGATCAACAACAATAGTTGTAACAATATTAAATTCTACTTAAAATGGAAACAAACTATTCCATAATGTTATCTTAAGTAATTTTTTAAAAAACCTCTGTCTTAACTTTTATTTCCAAAAGGTAATAAGGCTATATCACACCTCCTGTCTAGTTCTATACTGGTCATTTACAAAGTGGGCATAATGTAGAAATCTCAGCCCCTCTGATCTCCCAATAGTCACAGCCTATCAACAATTTTCTTTGCATTGGACATTTCATTCTTATTGAAAGAAATGGACTGCTGATACCTTGGTGTCATTGTTTCACTGCATGGAATTGGACAATAGAGATTTGTGTAACCTTAACACTTATAGAGTATAAGCAAAAGAATGGAAACAGATGGCTTTGGGCTGATCTAGCAGGACTCTTTATGTTCTTTGGAGAAAGGGTAATACAACTGGCACTTTAAGGAACTTAAGGTTTTGTTTGTTTAGTTTTTTTTGTCCAGTTAGACAATCATTTTGTTAATGTTGAGCAATGTGAAGCATTGTATATATTGGCTCTGTCTTTTTTAGGTAAATTTGTATAAGGAGATCATATTTTATTTTTTTATGAATGCCTCAAAGTTGTTCTGATTTTTAAAAATCTGAGGTATTACAGAAAATATATTATACTGAACAGAGAAGTTTGGAATTGCTACTTGACTTTACTGCTTAGCCCTATCAGATTCGAGGACAACATAAAATTGTAACTAAGAATGTTCTGAGACTGATACAAACAAGATTGACTGTAATAATAAAACAGGTTATTTTTCTTCTGTACAGCCATGCATAATACAATTGATAATGTCATTTTTGATGGATAGTCACATGAAAGTACAAGAGATCCTAAATGGAATAAAAACTGTTTTAAGAAGGAGGAGGGTTTCCATTTTATTTAGGCAGTTTAAAAGTTCTATGGGAATGAGGCAGTACTCTTAGGGTAGAATTCCCTAATCAGTATCTTTCCAGGTATTTTTGACTGTAACTGATAACTCCAACTAGGATATCCAAGTAATTTCCATAGAGGAATATAAATGCACATTAAGACAAATCAGTATATAATGGTTCAACCCAACAACAGAGCACACAGATTCTTGTAAGATCATTTTTAAAATTGTTAATGCCAATTGTTTTTATTTTGGTTTATAATATTCTAGGAGTTGGTCTCTCTTTCCCTATCCTTACTTTCCAAATACCTCTAAAAACCTCTTAAGGTATTTTATCTCTAGGCAATACTTATGGGTGAACAAAAATGAAAAGCAATGAAGGATCAAGCCACATAATGAAGTTGGAATTCAGACCATCAGCTCCATTTTCTAGGTCTTTAAATAGTTAATCTGAATACGACCTATCCTCCATGTTATAATATTAGAGGAAACTAGCTGTTTGCTTTAGGCATAAAGTTGTATGTCAAGGTTTTTTTTTTTTTTAGTTAATCACAGGTACTGGTGCAGGTGTTGGCAATGATCCTTATACAAAATGTGGTACATGAAAAAGAGATGTCAGGAGACTGATCAGTAAACATTTCAGAATGCATTTGGCTCTCATTTCCCTCAATATGCCACATTATACCATGAATGATTTTTCCAGGTCTTGCAGTTGAATATGCAGCATTTTTTAACTGTAGTTGCGTGCTTTGACTCACATTATGCATTATTTAAATACAGAAGCATAAATCAAGGAAGAGTAAAGTAAGTATAAGCAAATCATTTTATGTTTTTAATTGTGTTGTACAGGCCATGTTTGATCATGACCTGAGTATTTGCTCATGATCAGATTCAAAAATTTTCCGAAATTTTTGGTCGTTACCCGATTTGGGTAGAATCAGAAGCATTCGTGACCAGAGGTTCCACTGTATATTTAGGAGAAACATAAAAGTTGGATTAACTCAGTGGGAATAATATACTGAAGTAGTGTATATGCATATCCCCCACTTTTCTTAGAGAGGGAAAGAGATACAATGATGTGAATTATATACTGGTAATCCTGGATTTGCAACAGTTTGTTTAGTGACTGTTCAAAATTATAATGGCACTGAAAAAAATGACTTATGATCATTTTTCACACTTACAACTATTGGAGCATCCCTGTGGTCATATGATCAAAATTCAGATGCTTAGGAACTGACTCACATTTATGACAGTTGCAGTGTCCCAGGTCATAAGATCTCCTTTTGACAAGCAAAGTTTTATGGGGAAGCATTTAACAGTTTTATTAACTTAGGAACTACAGTGATTCAGTTAATAACTGTGGTAAGAAAGACCATAAAATGGAACAAAACTCATTTAAGAACTGCTCAGTTAGCAACAGAAATTTTGGGCTCAGGTGTGGTCATAAGTTGAGGAATACCTGTATTGTACATCCTTCTTTGCAGATGCAGATGCAATTAGATAATTTGTCCCATTTTCAGGATGATAAGAACATGGTAAAACAAGAACAAACAGGTTTAAAAATTAAATTAATTTGGACTGAACACAAAGGGTCTCATCTTCACAGTTACTTTGGTAGTACAAACTAATGTACAGAATGAGTATTAAATAGAAAATATTTAAAACAAGATTGGAAAGAAAGCAGAGACAGTTTAGATGGAACTGATAAGATCTGAAAAAGAGAGAAATTGAAATTGTAAAAAGAAAAAAACAACAAAAGTTATTGACAAAATGGAAGCAATGATGCTTGCAAGGAGAAAAAGAGATGAAGAAGCATTGATAATATTGCTGGTGTAAATTAGATTGAAGTAGATTTCCTTTTTGTCTTTCCCCCCCTCTTGCATTCATTTCTCTGTTTTTTACTTATGTCTTTTTATATTTTGCATAAGGTCGCCTACTTTGAAATGAAACAGTTAGATGGGTATGTCTGCACCTATTTTTTGATTCTTAATCAGTACACTTAAAAAAAGGAGCAAGAAGAACAGCAAAATAAATCCTCTAGCTTGAGCAGAAGCAATTTTGAAATGCTGGTAATGGCCTCAAGTTCCTTCTGATATTGGATTGATTCAAAATGCTAATGACTTGGAGATAAAAGCCTTTGCAGTCCATCAATAATTCATTGAGTTTGTCAGTCCCTGATGTATGTCAGGGTGGTCTTCTACCTCTCGCTATTTCTACTTTTTATAGCTCTTCTTTGTATGAATTCAACTCAAATTAATGCAAGGGCTTTTAGTATAAATATTATATACTCTAAAGGTTTTTTTTTGCTTCAAGCACTTATTATTTATAATTTCTTTAATACTGAGCTTGCTCAGTGCTTTTCAGTTTTCTCATAATAACAATAGATTTATAGTTTAAAAGAAAATGTGATTCTGAAGGCATTCTAGTGCCCAACATGGATTGAAGGCCATGAAAGGAAACACTATGTAGAATGGTGTTCCACATCAGCTGCCCACTAAGCTGGCCCTCAGGTATGTATGTTGTTAAGATTCCAATAAGTAATATTTTACACTGACAAATGCTCCAAGCACACATATATCTAGGATTTGCTTTAAGAAAATAGGAAAATAAAGTCAAATGGTGGATGAAAATGTTGTCCAAAATTTGATAAATCCCTAACTGTTTTTGACACTTTGTTCAAATGTTCCTACTTATTATCGACAGGGCTTTGAGAGTGATGTTGCCATCCAGGAGAACCCTCTACTGATGTATCTGCCATTTACTGTGAGAAACTGAAGCTAAGGTTGCTGTTTGTGCTTGGAAAAGCAACTTCAGTCAGACAAAAATACTTCCCACCTCTGCTTCCTTAAGGTGAGGCTCAGCTCATCCCTTTCTCCAAAGAATATAATATGAGAGGAGAAGGGTTCATTTATTATTCCAATACCAACACCACAATTTGCTGAGAGAAATACCACAGTCTCAAGCATCCCTGCTGGGATTCCTGCCTAGCTAATGGAGCCATACAGGGGTGGGATTCTACTGGTTTGCACCAGTTCGGTAGAACCAGTTGTTATGGTTCACGGTAGTTCAGAGAACCAGTAAATCAGGCCTCTGGCTGTTCCTGCCCCTCTCCACCCGTTTCTCCACTCCCTGCCCAGTCAGTCCCTA